>NW_026705832.1:0-300000 GCF_029867415.1 Vicia villosa | reverse complement strand
AACTAACCTTCAATCACTATAAATCAGAATCTCCTTCACTCTTCAGGGGCTCTGAACCTTGCACTTTCATCATCTGCACCATTGCTTACAAACACGATTCATCTTCATCTTCATCTTCAATTCACCACCATACCAGAAAAAGACTTCACTCTTCATCACTCTCAACCTCTCTCCATCTTCTTCACCACACTTCTTCAACCTTCTTCAACTCTCTCTACAATCTCCACCCTTATCACATATCCTCTTCACACTCCAATCCGATGATCATCAGAAAAGAAGCTAACAGGAAAAGCATAATAGAATTCAGAGGAGGAAGATAACAGAAAAGAACAAAAATCGACATAACAGAAAAGAAGAAGTTGGAATTCACCTGAAGACATTCGTTATTCTCCTCTGCAAATTTTCACCGCTTCCTCACGCCACTGGTATCATCATCCTTCTTGTTCTGCTGCAATCATCATAAAGAATTCGGAAAGAGGGAACACAGTAATAATTCAGAAGAGGAAGAGAGAAAGAGCATCGCAGAAAAGAAAACCTCAAGAACTTAATCGATCCTGGTTTTGCGTTTTAGTCCTCATAAACCTTCAGAGATCATCACTCGCGACTTTGAATAATCGTCGCACGATTCGTCTCCGATCATCAAGAGCTCAATCGGGAAACTTCATAACGCTCATCAATCTCTGAATGAAACGACATCTTCAATCATCAACGATTCAACACTTCAATTCGAGGCAAGAACGCACCTCTGCACACGTCCACAACACCGCATCACACTGCCGATCGCGAGGTTAAGAGAGTAACGATTTGAATCGGAGAAGAGAGGAGAGAATCGCCGCTGTTGCGCTGATCGTAGAAGGTTGAAAAGGCCTCCGGCCGTCGTCGAGTTCATGAAAGGTCAAGAAGAGAGAGCGAGAGAGTGTGAGATAGGACCGATGGGGATTCCGGATCGAGACAGATGAGAGGAAAAGCCGTTTCGTTTTCGTCCACGGTGGAGAGGAGGGAGAGATTTGATCGGAGAGAATCGGTGAGGGAGGTTGTTCCGGCGCTGTGAGTTCACGAGTGAGAGAGGGAAGAGGAACTCCAAAGGTCACAAAACCCTAAACCCCTCTTTTTTTTAATTTTCTGATTAATTAAGTTGAATTAGCATGTTAATTATGGGTCATTAGTCTGAGTTAATGTCAGGATGATGGTAATTAAATGGAAAAATGGCATGATTAGTATTAACAGAGTTTGATTAATCACAATTGGATTAAATTCTGAAAAGAGATTTAAACCTCCATGGGCTTGCACCGAATTGCAATCTACACCCCCTTTGGCCCATGCTGCTTTCTTTGGCTGAACATGAAAACCACAAAATAATCTTTGGGCCACGGATTCCTGAATGCACCCCTCTAGGGCCCAGCGCACCATACATGTTGTCTGGTTAAAAAAAATCTGTAACAATAAAAAACCTGTTGGGCTATTGATTGGGCCCAGTGCTCACCATTACTGACTGCACCCATAGTTCAACTTTACCCCCCTGTTTCACTTCAATTTTTGCTTAGAATTTAGGTTCTTTGGCAAAGTTTTAGACTTTCTCTTTAGATAATAAAAAACAATAAAACCAATTTTCTCCTTAGTTTTTTTAGATTTAGATCACAATTTCTTTGTTAAGGATTTTAGATAATGAAAAGTGACATTAAAAAAGGCTCATAAAAATAGTAGATTTTTAGGTTATTTTTTGCACTAATACTTGAACCGTTTTCTTTATGTTTTTGTACCATTTCCATGCTATTTGTTGTATGATTCTTATGTGACTTTGTTGCTTGTTTTGGGCCATATTTTAGGCCTATGTTGTTAATACTATCTTAATGCTTCTTTTAGAATTTATCCCATGTTAACATTAGGATTTAGACTTGTATAAACAACTTAGATTAGAATTTAGGATTAGTTCCCTATTGCATTCTTTTTCTTTTCAACTCTTTAAAACATTAATAAAAGGAAGATGCGAATCACAATAAGAAAGTGATAGAGAAATGAGTGGGATTCATTCCCTAATCTGTTTCTCAATCGCTTAGTGACATAAAAACGAGTGGGATTCATTCCCTAATCTGTTTCTCGGTCACTACCTAATGGGAGAGAAATGAGTGGGATTCATTCCCTAATCTGTTTCTCAAACATTAATTAATGGGAGAGAAATGAGTGGGATTCATTCCCTAATCTGTTTCTCAAACATTACATAATGGGATGGAAGTGAGTGGGATTCATTCCCTAATCTGCTTCTCAATCATTATACATTTTATGTGATTCGAATCGTGAAGTAAATTCCCTTAAAAAATACACAACCAAAAACACGTAAAACACCTAACAATGGTTCAAATTAAAACAAAGTAGAGAAAGTGGTGAGTGGCCCGGTATTGGGAACTGTTCATCACTCATCTACCCTAAAAGACACAAACCAATCTCTTTTCCTTTTGCCTCTTTAGCACCTAAGGGCACCGTTATCTCCGCTCCATTGCATCCTAGGTTGTCCCCTTATGCAAGAGCGCGAGCGTTAACTCCGCCCAACTAAAAAACACAAAAACAAACAGAAAATCTTTAGCCGAGCTACGGTAACTCTGATTCCTGAAAAGGATACGTAGGCAGCGGGGTAGGGCCCGTGCGAGTACAATTCTTTATTTTCCCTACATTTTGCATTCATTTCGCATTTAGACATAGACATAGTTATACACCCTTTAGATAGAAACAGACATAGGTGGATACCATCGAGTACGATGGGCGTGAGGGGTGCTAGCACCTTCCCTTCGCGTAACCGACTCCCGTACCTTGTTCTCTGGTCGCAAGACCCTGTTCCTTCCTTTGTTAGGTTTTCTGATATTCCTTTCCCTTATGGGATAAATATATTGGTGGCGACTCTGTTCATTTTTTCGCGAGCGTGCGACAACTGGCGACTCTGCTGGGGATGTTGCTAGACCTATTGCGGGTCCATGCCTAGCGAGTCGATCCTAGCCTTTGTTTGTTTCGTTTTATTGGGTGTTTCTTTGTTTATTTATATGTTTGCATCATTTGTATATATGCCTGCATACCATGTTTACTTCCTGCTTGCATATCATGTTTACTTTCCGCATGCATCTGGACTATATTATGGGTCCCCGTGGGGGCCACATATTTTCTCTGTTTGCAGGTTGGGTGGGATGATTCTATGAGGTAAAAGGCCCAATACCCATGCCATGAGTGATACCTTAGGAACTAGGAATAGAGTGGCCATGACGGACAGAAGACGTATGTCTGATTGATCCGATCATGTATCCACGGACAGAGCTTGGTTGAAAGAGGCAATATCGTATGATTACGCCTACTTTCAATCCTCTGTTGGCTTTTTTGACCTACCTTGACCTAGATTCACCTGTGAGTGGGGAGGGATATACATGACAGGTACCGTTGGTGACTATTCTGTTCTGATGGTGACTATTGTTCCTATGGCTGTGTGGTACCTATGTCGGACCTTTGATCTCATGACATCTGACCTATATCAGTTATTCAGAGGATTGTACAGTGGTTACTAAGATTATATGGACCTTGATCCCATGCTGTTGCATTGCATAACATCATTGCTTTGTCCACTCCATTTATGAAAGATCCTAAAGTCTATTTCCAAAAAAAAGAGAAAAGAAAAGAAAAGAAAAGATATGTAAAAGAAAAGGAAATAGAAAAGCAAAAAAGAAAAGAAAAGATATTCTATACAAAAGAGAAGCTTTGATTCCAAAAAATAAAGATGAAAGTGTGAGAAAAGACTTTAGGATCTCTCATAAATGAAACATGCATTCATACTATCATGCATTTCATGGTTCTTTCAAAGACTTATGGGACCATTTCTATCCAGATTTCAAGATCAACAACAGATTTGACTTCTCACTGCCACAACTCCAAGATCAACTATGGAACAACTCCGTGAGGAAATGGATGAGATGAAGGAACAAATGGGTCATCTTTTGTTGGAGATGCGAGATTTGGTCCGTAATCAGGATGCACTAAAAGAGGAGAATAGTCAGTTGAAGACTCAATTGAGCTTGGTCATGGAAGTTCTGAAGACGGTATTAAGGAAGGAAGGTGATGTTGTTCCTGCTGCTGCGACAGAAGTTGTTGATTCCTTCTTCCCAATAGGATTCCTTTCCACCCATGGAATGCCTCAGGGAGCTCTCCCGCAATTTCAAGTGCCATTACCCCCACGTCAATCTGTTCACGTCCTTAGAATGAATCAAGGGAGCCAAATGTGTGGGAAAAAGCCTAAGATACCTCAGAGGCTTCTCAATCCGATCCCGATACCTTATGCTCAGTTACTTCCTCGCCTGCCTGAACTTCAGTTGATTGAGCTACGAGATTTGGCTACGCCTGAAAAGCTTCCCCCCAATTTTGATGCCAATGCTCGATGCAAGTTCCATTCTGGGGCACCTGGCCATGATACTGAGAATTGTAGGGCGCTGAAACATCAAATTCAAGATCTTATCGACTCAAAAGTAGTTTGGTTCATCCCCGAGGGTATGATTGTTCAAGGAAATAAGATTCCATATGTGGTGGAGGAAAAGGTTGATTCATACTTCTATGAAGGATCTACTTCAAATCAGAAGCATAATGCACCATCTTGGGTTCCAGATTTCCCACTTCATCAGTCTCCGTTTGTTTCACAGCCAGATCAAAAGAGGAAGACACCTGAACAGAATGGGTACTTGAATCATTGCCATCAACAGGGTCCACAAATGCCAAGGAGACCACCAAGAAGAATTGACCCAATTCCTATAACCTACAGTCAGCTGCTTTCTCATTTGCTCAAGGATTCTTTGGTCCAACTAAGGGAGTTTAAGCCCCCTCCAACACCGATTCCTCAAGGATATGACTTAAATGCAAGGTGTGAGTACCATTCTGGGACGTCTGGACATTCAACTGAGGATTGTAATGTTTTGAAACACAAAGTCAAAGATCTCATTGACTCCAAAGCAATATCATTCACTCCAAATGGCCCGCACATAAATTGAGGAGTCATGAATATCCGTATTCCATAAAGCATCACAAAAAAAATAATAATAAGCCCAGATGGAGTTAAGGCTCCTCAACGATGGCAATCATCATTTGATTTTTGTATTCTCATTTCAGTATTTCCTGTTTTGTTGAAGGCTACTTCCATGATTGAACTCGTTGGTATGATAATAATGAAAACACCACAAATTCTCGAGCAACTTTGTCAGAGTCTTCTTTCCAAGAAGTGATCTAAGATGTTATGTAGAAGCATCTCTCATTCTCAAGGTTCTTGTGCTCAGTTATATCCGTGAAGATTGGTGTTTCAGTTGGTGTTTTGGTCTTTCCTTACAACAGATAGCTTCTCTAAGTTTGATGACCACGCAAGGTTCCTCCATGTACGATGGCAATTACTACTCTAGCAACTATGCTTGGGGCTCCCGCACGAGGGATAAGCAAGACGTACTCTTATCTTGAGCATTGCGCCATTTGCATTGCTCGAATCCCTATAAGCATTACAAATTCCTATGTGACTTCGTCAGAATCTTCTTCCGTGTGGTATTCAAGAGTGTTCTTCACAATGATTCTCATTCTCAAGGTTCTACTTCATATATCAGTTGCCTTTTCTCAGGATCTCCTTCTCAGTGGCTTTGCTAGTTAACAGAGACAAGAAGAATATGAGAAACAAATTGATGTGATTGCCTTGTGCTCATTCGTTTCCTTGTTTGTTGGAATCACAATTGGTTAAGATTCTAGTATTGGGTCTTCTTCACCACAAGTGGCTCTCTTGAGTTGATGATCATACAAGATTCTTCCCATTTATGATGGCGATTACCACTCTAGCAACTATGCTTGGGGCTCCCGCACGAGGGATAAGCAAGACATACTCTTATCTTGAGCATTGCATCACTCGCATTGCTCGAATCCCTAAAGTAAGGCAAAAGTTTACAACTCTTGGGTGACTTCGTTGGAGTTTTCTTTTGAAGTAATCTGATGTATTTGGAAGGAACTGCAGAAAGAATTCAAGCTCAATGAGTCCAGGCAGAGTCAAGTCTCCTCAACAACGACATTCATTTAGTTTCTTACTGCATTCTCATTGTAATTTTTCCTTCGTTGTTTAAGCATCAATAGAGTGTAAAAACTTGTTAATTTCTGAATGAAAATCATAATACATTGTTTATATTTGTCTTGAAGAAATCCATTCGTTTTCACTCAATAAAATGTTTCTGGCATTACGATACCAACTTTACTAATTGTTTGCTTAAACAAAAAGCTGAGGGAGAATGATGAAAAATAAAATGCAAAAATCTCTAATTGTGTGCTTTTGAATAAAACCCTACTGAGGATGTAAAAGCATTATTTCAAATCCCCAAACACCGGATATATAAGGGAGATAGACCCTCGTCAACCCCTTTGAGCCTTGAAGTAGGAGTTTCTTTTCTAATCATAAAAAAACCCTTATTTTAACCTTGGGGTAGGGTAATGTTCATTTAACTTGATCGAGTGTTCAAAACTCACCAAAAGGTGAACATAAGGATACAACAATGGTTATCCTTCAAAAGGTTGAGGAATTTCATAACCGCAATGATTATCCTTATTCCATCAAGAGGTCAAAAGAGGACGATGCCACAATGGTTATCCCTCATCAATCAGAGAATGAGGCAGTCACAATATTTCAAACAAATCGAGAGCAACGCGATATCACACGACTTGTTCAAAAAAGGAGAATAAAAAAAAGAGAGCCCGCTAAGTCAATAACATGAAAATAAGTGACTTAGGCAAAAGTTAGGGCATCCCGCTGGACTCCAAAATAAAATTCAAGAGAATTTGTCCAGGCAAAAGTTAGGGAAAGCAGAAGCGAAAAAGAAGAATTACAAAATAAAAATCCTCATCAAAGGAACAAAGTCGTGTGATGATCAATCAGAAGAACTAGAAAGTGAGTGACTGCCATGTCCAAAGAACCTCATTGATTCCTCAACCATTCCAAATTCCTTGTGAGGAATGAACACTCATGTCGAATTAATTGAACCTAGGAATGGAGAACATCATGAAGGGGGTGGGTACCAAATAATTTTGAGCCTAAAAATCCTTTGTTTTCTAAAAACCATGAACCTGGCCAAGTTACAACCCTTAAAAGTCCTAATTGAAGTAGGGTTTATTTCGAAGATGCACTCCAATGAGATATCGTTTAACTGACTCCAAGTGAAGCGAGACTCATATCCATGTTGGTATCGTACGTTTGCTTTGTCTTCCATATGCAAAAATCGAGGTTGTGTCAACTAGTGATTCGGTCACAAGAGGTCGCAACCTCATTTCACAAAAAAGTTTTAAAACTTCAAGACTAACATAGGCTTTGCATTAGAATCATCGTTCTTAGAATTAACATTCTTTTGCATACAAATATGTGCTTAACATCAAGGAAATTTTCAAGGATGAGAATTAGTGAGTAACTTGGTCATGTCAGAGTGCAAGAGACTTGAGAACTCCGAGGAGTAAAAGCTAATCATCTCAAATGTCGACCATCAAGGGGCAGATTCTCTAAAAACTCCGTTGAGCATGAACAGTTAATGCTTTCTTTGACTACCTTGAGGGGAAGAGTTTTAAAGACTCCGTCGAGCGTGGTGAAGTTGTGTCCATGTTTGTTTGACTTCAAAACAAAGAAAGCTTGAGGATTCTAGTAAGATGTACCTAATCAGGGGCAATTAAATCGAGATTTGACCTCTCAAATTCAGCATATCCGGCGCAATCATGTCGATGAATCTCTTCAAGTTTTGATCAATCTGGGGAAATCATGTCAAGGAATCTCTCTCAAATTCCACCAATCTGGGGCAGTTACGTCGAGATTTGACAAATCTCTCCAAGGATCCACTGGGGCAATTTCCTTCATGGGACATGGAACTTGGGGCACGATCTTCTGAGTTTTATTGTCCTCTCCCTAATCATAGGAGTTTATTTCTCCTGGAACCTTGGTCTCTCCCCAAACATGGAGTTTATTTCTCCTGAGAGTTTATTCCATTCCTCAAGCATAGGAGTTTATTTCTCCTATGAGTTATCCTACTTCCCTAACCAAGGCTCGTTACCTGGATTTCTCATCCCTAACATGGTGTATCGAGGGAATCTTCTCAAGCTGAAAATCCTCCAAGCAGTGGCACATGGTGAGAAGTCAGAAATTATTCTTCAAGTCAAAGAAGGTGCATCTTACAAATCAAAGTCCAATATCTATTGGCACCTCCACATGGTCCTTAACACTAAGGGGATTATCCCTGGTGTTTACCTCACTAATGCCTTTATTTGGCACTCTGCATATAGTATTCATTGCATATAACATTACATCCTCAAAAGCATAACATATCCATCAAAATGGAGCATTACGCCATAAAAATTTTCAAACATTCATACAAAGCTTAAGCCAGATAATACAAATCAGCACTTAATCAAGATGACGATACTCCCCCACATAAAAAGTGGTCCTTACAAACCCCGGTTGATATCTGCTACTGCATCACAAATCTCCCCAAACCATGGTGCCAATACCTGGTATCCTCAATCCCCAAAAGAAGTCTCATTTTCTCTCTCCAACGAGGATCGGATGCAATGTCTTTCTTCGTCAGAATCGTTGTCTCCGAGGTTATTTCCCGTGTGCTGCGTGCAGAATAGAGCGTGAATGAGGGTGGGCATTCAACCCATCTCATTTTTTCAATCGTTTGAATGATCATACTTGGTGTGTGGCAATTCGAACGATTGCCGCTCTTGAAGAGTTACACCCCGCCTTTGGCCTGAGGGATTAATGTAATTCTTATGCTTCGCAAGCATCAACATCTCCGTAATCTCCAATGGTTACTATCATCTTCTTATCGAGTCTAGTCGTCACTAGTCTTGTCGTGGTTATTTCCCGTGTGCTGCGTGCAAACTAGAGTGCGAATGAGGGTGGGCATTCAACCCATCTCATTTTTCAAGCGTTTGAATAAACCATACTTGGTGTGTGGCAATTCGAGCGGTTGCCACTCTTGAAGAGTTACACCCCGCCTTTGGCCTGAGGGATTAATGTAATTCTTATGCTTCGCAAGCATCAACATCTTCGTGATTATGTCTTTTGATCGAGTCTAGTCGTCACTAGTCTCCGTGGTCTCTTCCCCCGTATGGGAAAACTTTTTAGGTCCAACCCCCGTGTTGTGAATCCTTTGCCTTCCGACCGTCGAACCTTTTCAAAGCCCAGTTCGTAACCTGGCAAACCCTTTCAAAGCCCAGTTCCTAACCTGGCAAACCCTTTCAAAGCCCAGTTCCTAACCTGGCAAACCCTTTTCAAAGCCCAATGTTCAACTTGGCAAACTATTTCGAAACCGAACCCCGATGTTGAGTCTCAGATCGTACGAGGTCTATTCTGTCCTGAGGATCGTACGAGGTCTTCTCCCGATGTTGAGTCATAGGTCGCACGAGATCTTTTCCTTTCAGTTTTGAAGATCGTACGAGGTCTTCTCCCGATGTTGAGTCCTAGGTCGCACGAGATCTTTTCCTTCTAGTTTTGAAGGTCGTACGAGGTCTTCTCCCGATGTTGAGTCATAGGTCGCACGAGATCTTTTCCTTTCAGTTTTGAAGATCGTACGAGGTCTTCTCCCGATGTTGAGTCTTAGATCGTACGAGGTCTATTCTGTCCTGAGGATCGTACGAGGTCTTCTCCCGATGTTGAGTCATAGTGTTATACCCCAAAATTTGCCCACATATTTTTCAAGAAAACTCCAATCTGAAAATTAAAAGTCTCATATAATCATGGATTTTTATTTCAACAAATATCCTGATATATGAAATACTTAGTTTTCAGAATTTTTCTTACAGTATTTTGGCTTGCAGTTGAATTTATTCTTACGCAAACGCCAAATACTGTTTATTACTTCACACATGCTATTTATTTATTTACAGATAAATAGTACTGACACAATTGGTACAGAGTTAAAATCTTTTTGCAGGCGCAGAATCAGGAAACTCAGACTGTACTGGTAACAGTATATTAGTTATTTATTATGTCTATGTTTTTTAACAAGTCATGTAAATAAACTTTCATTTTTTACATAAAACAAAAACAAAAACAAAAAACAACAAAAAAGAAAATTAACTTTGACTGTTGATTTTTCACTTTTAACTGCTGTTTCAATACCGGGACAGTCAGTTGACAGCCAAACTGCTGGCAGTACAATTCACGGTGTTTTGTATCATCAATCAAATCAATCTTTCACAATTCAAATTTCCAAGATTTTTGTGTTAGAAGTCTTCTGAATATCACGCGATTAGCAGAAACTCAACACTGCACAAAAATCAGGTACGCTTAACTGCCTCCTATACAGACAGTCCCTAATCAGGGTTTTTCTTGTTTTAACAGGAGCAACAAGTTTTGAGAGCTCAAATGGATTTCATATACATCCATACATCTCAAAGTACCATCATACAAATTTTCAAACTTCAATTCACTCAGACGCACCATCAGCAGCTCAAACAGTCAACAGACGACCCGTTTGACCAAAAAAGTCAACTGACAGTCAAAAATGAAATTTTTTGTCAAAGTCCATATTTTGTCAAAGGATTCAACATTTGATCATTGGATGATCACAATTCATCAAGGAAAGATCAAAAATCAACAAAACCCTAAGATTCAAAATTAGGGTTTTTGCCTGAAAAGTCAACTCCACTTTGACTGATCATAACTCTCTCATCCTTCATCCAAAAAATGCCAACCAAAGCTCATTGGGAAGGAAATTCAATTATCTTTCAAATGCAATTGATCCCATGGTCATAGCATTCACCATTTGAAAAATATGGCCAAAGACATTACAGGTCATTTTCAAAGTCAACAAAAAGACACTTTTTTCAAATGGACACACAAGGAGAACCAAAAATCATTTTGATATGAGACCAAAGACATTGGTTAGAGGACTCTTTGAGGTTTCCAAAAAGTGCAAGATCTCCTTCATATGACAAAAATTGAAGGATTTACACCTTGTTGAAGTTGGCTAAATTTTGGGAAAATGCATGAAATCAACATTGCTCAAAAATGTTTTTTTTCCAAATGAGTCCAAGTTTTTATGGTCCAAACATCTTTGCCATGTTACTATGGGCCTCCCACGACCAAGACAAAGCCCACATCTTTATTGGCCATTTTTTGCATAATTTTATCTTACTTTAAGATTAAAATTAAAAGGAAAATGCATGGATAATGGTTGCTTGGCCTCCAAGTATGACTCACTTCAAGGAATCTTCATTTTTTCTGCAAGAATTGAAGAGCAAGACAAGAGCATTGAATGGAGTCAAGCTTGGTCAACAATTCAAAGATTTTTAATATTTTAAAAATCAAACTTTCAACAAAGACAACAAAGCTTCTTAGCTTGAGTTCCAAGCAACTTTGGGCTATAAAAGAAGCATCATACTTCAGCAAAAGAAGGGACACACGAAATAGGGCAAGAGTATAGCAAGAAATATCACAAAAATTCTCAAAATTTGCATATACTTTGTAATTTTCAAATTCAAATTTCCAATCAATATCAATACCAATAAACACTTCTAATCATCTCCTCAAACATTATAGAGTAAGATTGAGCTCTAAATATAGACATATGAGAGTCGTATAAAGCACTTAAAGCTCTTCATGTACATATGAGTTTTATTTTCGTTTTTGTATATGCAACTAATTTCACTGCAAACTAACCACCCTAACATCCTTATGGGGACCTATATGTGTGATCTGGGCCTTAGCATGAGTGTTCCAACGTGAGGATCAGGCTCCACCATTAAAACGAGTCCATGAGTGTTTAAGCTTCATCTTCTTCGTATCCATAGCTAGGAGCTTCAAACCTTAAAACAAATGACATATTTGGATTCAGGACACTCTAATTAGTGGATCTGGGTCACTTGTTTCTATTGCTAACTCGTATTTTTTGCAGGTTCATAGGTTGTTAAAAAACTGGAATTTTAACGTCCAAATAGGGGAGGTTAAAAACCCCCGCTATTTGAAGCTGAAAACCTCACTTCTGGAGGTTGAAGACGACCACGCGTCCAAGCGTGGTTCGTCTGACTTTTCAGCGCGCCAAGGTGGCTCTTCCCTCAAATCTTATTCGCTGGTCAATCCAGCGTGGGCCCCTGCAAAGACTTTGAATCCCCTTGGATTCAGTGTACACCATCATACCATGCACCTACAAATCTGTGCCCTTGGATCAATCTCAAAGCCAATCCAACGCCTCACACATGCAAGCTCACCATGCTCCTTCATTAATTGCCACACCAGATCAGTATCCTTATATTTTTAATTTTATTTTCTATTTTTATTTTAGTTTCTTTGATAAATTAATTAAAAAATAGTTAAAAACTTCCAAAAATTCCACAAAAAATATTTTAAACTTCTAAAATAATATATTATTTTATGAAACAAAAATATTTTATTTTTCTTCAAAATTTCAATATTTTTCATAATTAATTAGTATGTATTTGTATATTTGCTTATTAATTATTTTAATTAGTCAAAAAATCAAAAAAAAATTGTTCTTTGTGTTAAATATTGTTTATATATCATAAACTAATTTTGTACATATTTAGGATAATTTTCTCTTTAAGTTTTAATTATTTGTGTAATTATTTGCATAATTATGTTTTGATTAACTTAAAATATCCAAAAACAAATTTCAAAAATTCCAAAAAAATTAGTTTTGTTCTAAAATCAATTAACAAACATTTTGTACATATTTTTAAACTTATTTGCTAGGTTTAATCATATTTCCATCTTTTCTTTATTTTAAATTAATTAATAATGCATTAATTATATTTAAAATAAATCACAAAAATACAAAAATATGCCTTTTATTTCTTGCAATTTAAAATTCCTAGATAAATGTATAGGATGTCAAATTCATGTAAATAGGCTAGTTTACATTTCCCGCACAATCGATGTAATAGCGTAGATTTACTTTCTGCACTTTACATTTCCGCATTTTAATTTCCAGCACCCATATAAACTGCGTGTATGTCAAAGATAAAACTGAACCGTCAGATCACTAACTTCAAAGATAAATATCTGAATTCAATCACAATCACATTTGCACCTCCTAGGGTAACCCCTTTTCACTCTTTTCAAAATCAAAGTTACATTTCTACTGTTTCGAGTACAAAATCGAACCTTTTGTTTATATCCGACGAATGGATAGATTTTTAAAGGGAACAAGGATAAAGACCTCCTAACTCAGGGTAGACCTCCTAGTTTGCTTGCTCAAAATCAAAACAAACAAAATTCTCATACACTGTTGTTTTTTAAAACGAATTTTCCAAAAGACAATATTTTGTATACATCCAAACACGGATCATTACAAAATTAACGATCTTTTCAAAACATCTTTCGAAAGATAAACAAGCATTTGTATATATCCGCACAAGGATCATTACAAATTCTATTTGCAAAGGTATTTCAAAAACACAGGTAAAGCATTCCGAATCAATTGAAAAGTAAAGCAAATGAGCTAAGCAAACTAAAGAGCCCATGGATAACCATGGATACAAAGGGTGCTAACACCTTCCCTTTGTATAACCTACCCCCTTACCCAGAATCTCTCAAAGGTCTTTTTTCTGTTTCTTTTATAAACCTTTCCTTCATTGGATAAAATAAAAGGTCGGTGGCGACTCTGTAAACTTTTTCAAAAGCGACGCGAAAGCGTCCGATCGACAAAAAAGAGTCAGTTCACGTATCCCACCCACGGAGGGGTATGGCCCGAAAGGACGGTCCACAGAACTGGCGACTCTGCTGGGGAATACAAATTCAAAATGTTTTCAAAAGGGGTTACCTTTAGAGTATAGATCATTTCGATGTTTTCAATTGTTTGATCTGATTGCTTTACTTTTCACAGGTTTGCTTGGGTACTTTGCTTGTGTGAAAGATTCTAACCCGAATCTCGAGATACCTTAAGTATATGACATTAGACCAAGGAAACTGTACGGCATGTACCGATACGGTTGATCTGGTAGTCATCGTTAGTGTGATACTTTGGTTTATACTGATGTCCCTTGAAAACGATCAAGGAGTATATCAGGCTTCCGAAGTGTCATTAAACACTAATTTGTCTTAGAACCTTTTAGTTGAACTTGACTTGTGGCCTTTTAAGTGGCTAGCTTTGAAATTGATCGAAGTTAGTTATCCTCGAGGAATATTTTGATCGGCCGCTCGAGCGCCGTATTGAGATGTTACTTCCAAGGATCATAGAACCCGAATCCAATTCTAGGACAGGTTTTAACCAACTCAACTTCAGTGGGGAGGGTATCACCTATCAACTCCATGCAAGCCTTTAAACCTAAGGCTATTGTTTGATTTGTTTTTGTGTGCCACATGTTTGCATCATAAGCATATCATTTTTGCACCAAACACTTCAAGGATCAAAGAGTTTACCTTTGTTTTTGCAGGTAATGGCTCCCGCCACCAAAGATTACATCCGAATCAACATCTCAACGATACCGTCTGAGCTAAAAGACTTGGTGTCAGAATTCCCCAGGAATGTTCAATTCACTGAAAAGCATGGTCACCTACTCCATTTGGTTACCTCAAAATTTGAAGAAGACATGATACGGGTCCTGTTCCAGTTCTTTGACCCTGAACATCATTGCTTTACCTTTCCTGATTACCAGTTGGTACCCACTTTGGAAGAATTCTCTGAACTAATGGGATTACCTATTCGAAATCAATTACCTTTCACTGGTTTAGAAAGAATTCCAAAACCTGAAGTCATCGCTGCTGCTTTACATCTGCGGAAATCAGAAATCGAGTCCAATTGGGAAACAAAGAGTGGAGTTAAGGGTTTGCTTGCCAAGTTCTTGTTGGAAAAGGCTCGACTACTGCTAGAAAACAAAAGTTATCCAGCTTTTGAAGAAGTTATGGCTCTTTTGATCTATGGGTTGGTTTTGTTCCCTAATTCCGACCAGTTCATAAGTGTACACATCATCAACCTTTTCCTAATTCGCAACCCGGTACCAACATTGCTGGGAGACATCCTACACTCTCTACACACTCGTACCACGAAGAAGCGAGGAACTCTCATGTGCTGTATACCACTGCTGGCTAGGTGGTTTACATGTCATCTTCCCCGATCAGTACTGAGAAATGAACAAAGAGCACAATGGTCTTACAGAATCATGTCTTTATCTCATTCAGATATCCGATGGAACAACTTCTTTCAAAGAGACATTACTATCATTGATCATTGTGGAGAATACCCTAATGTGCCACTCCTTGGCATTAAAGGAGGTATCACTTACAATCCCTCTCTAGCTCTACGCCAATTCGGATATGCAAGAAGCAACGGTCCTCATGACATGATTATCCGTGGCATTGTGTTTGATTACGAGAATGATTCTCACAGACACCGACGAAGATTCATACAGGCTTGGGACAGTGTCTATAGAATAGAAAGCAAAACTCTGGGGCAATGGAATTCTATTCCTATGGAACCCTACCTCAGATGGGTCCGCACTCATGCTCAGAAACTCCTTATGCCATATCCTGCTGTTCTACCTGTGACTATTGAACCAGAGGTCGAAGGATATGAACCTCAAGTTATTTTACACCCGGACATGCCAACTGACCTAGAAGAGTTGCAAAAATCTTGGGTTCAACTCAAAGAGGAAAGAGACACCTTCAAATCATACTGTCAAGACTATGAGAGAAGGATATTGGAGCTCACCGGACAGCTTCAAGAAGAGCAACAGATCAACACATTCCTGGGGGCAAAGAGAAAGCGTCCACGGGAGACCTGAAGGATCATTCCATTTTATTTCTGTCTTGTAAGCCCAAATGAGGCAAATAAAAAAGAAGCAAAAAAAGAAGCAGAAAAAGAAGAAGAGAAATAAATTGATTAACTAACGTTTGTTTCTTCTTTAACAAATCTAAACTCTAAGATCCTTGAAACATTGCACACACATTTCACTTCATGCATTGCATATACATTTCATACATTGCATTCATATACATTGCATTTGCATTTCATACATTGCATACACATGGCATCCAGTCATACACATTTCATAACAGGTTCACATGACGGATTTCTCATCTTCTCGCTGTTTATTTCAGTCAGAAGAGATGGAATCCGAGGCAAGTATCAAGAATCTCGAAGCACAGAATGCCCAAGTTCAAGTGGCAATTCTGGAACTGGCAAAGGGGCAGCAAGAACTGAAAGCCCTGATAATCAAGAAGAAAAAGAAGCCTAAAGGATCTGTAGGTGTGAGTCACCTGAGAAGAAAGATCAAAATTCCAGTCAAAAAGTTCACAAAGCCACCGATCCCTGAAACAGTCGGTGATGATGAACAAGAAGACAATCAAAGCAACCAGGGTTCTGCTAAACCCTCTCTCTCTTCAAATGAAGGAGATGATCACTCTGGGGACGAACCTGATGATGAAAAATACCAACAGCTGGAAGATCGTATGAAAGCTATGGAGATACAAAAAATACCTGGCTTAGATTTCAATGATCTGGGGCTCATCTCGGATGTTGTTATCCCTCCAAAATTCAAAGTTCCGGTCTTTGCAAAATATGATGGAGTTTCTTGCCCGAAACTACATCTGAGATCCTATGTGAGGAAGATACAACCTCATACAACAGATAACAAGTTATGGATTCACTTCTTCCAAGAAAGTCTGTCGGGTACACAACTCGAGTGGTACTATCAGCTGGAAAATACCAAGGTTCATACTTGGGAAGAATTAGCTTCTGCTTTTTACAAACAGTACCAATACAATGCTGATCTTGCACCAACCCGTACTCAACTAAGGGGCATGTCTATGGGACCAAAAGAAAGTTTCAAAGGATATGCACAAAAGTGGAGAGATATGGCTGGAAGGGTTCAACCACCCTTATCTGATCGCGAACTAGTTGACATGTTCATGGGCACTTTAACTGGCCCTTTCTATAGCCATTTGCTGGGAAGCTCATCATCAGGTTTCACTGACCTGATACTGACCGGAGAACGTGTCGAAAGTGGCATTCAAAATGGAAAAATTCAAATAGGTTCCACCTCTGGTACTACAAAAAGGCCCATCAGTGGGAGAAATGAGGTCAATACAACTCAAATTCAGAAAAGTCGCAAAAATGAACAGCATCAATCTGTAGGGGCAGTTCTGATCTCCGCATCTGCACCTCAAAAAGATCAACAGCCAAAATATACGCATCGACCAGATGCACCAAGAAGAAATTTCACCAAAATCAACATGCCAATCTCTCAGGCATTGCAGCACTTGCTTAAAGCGGATCTGATCACATTAAGGGGTCCTCCGAAGAATGTCAATACTTCTTCTCTGAATTATCGCCCTGATGCAACATGTGCCTATCATTCAAACTGTCCAGGACATGACGCAGATCACTGCTGGGCCCTGAAAAATAAAATCCAAGACATGATAGATGCTGGAGAAATTGAGTTCGATCCTCCAGAAACTCCAAATGTCATCACAGCACCTATGCCAAAGCATGACAAAACTGTTAATGCTATCATAGACACAGTTTACATTTATGATGTGAACGAAGTATCAATTCCACTCCTCGAAGTCAAAAGAAAGTTCATCCAAGCTGGTTACTTTCCAGGTTGTGATCCCGACTGCTTTTATTGCTCACGCCAACCCAATGGTTGTGAAAATCTAAAGATGGGAATTCAAAAACACATGGATCGCCGTATCATTATGTTTGAGAGGCTCCCTTCTATGGACATGTTGGGCAAAGTCTTTGCCAACGGGATAAGAATGGAAGACGTCTCAGTGATCTCCAGCTTACCATTCAAAATCTCTACCAAGGCTCCATTCAAACTTTCTGCTACACTCAAAGTGGCATCAGTAGTCATTGCTAGACCAACTCCATTTCCATACTCCTCAGACAAAGCTGTCCCATGGGGATATGACACTAATGTTTACATTCATGGAGTTAAGCAGGATCCCTCGACTAAAGAGGACGCAACACTAACTACTTCAGCTGTAAGTAACATTGCAGGCACTAGCAAGATCACGAGAAGTGGAAGAATCTTTTCACCAGAAATTTCTCCAAATATTGCTGCTAGTCCAATCCAGGTTCCAATTCCTATTCCAGATATCAACACTCGAGGCAAAGAGCCACTGATCGAACCAGTTCAAAATCCGGTAGAGATCACTGCTGAGGATCCATCAAAGCAAGAGATGGACGAAATATTGAAAATCATCTGCAAAAGTGATTACAATATTGTCAAACAACTGGGGCATACTGCTTCAAAAATCTCAATGTTATCTCTGCTAAAATATTCAGAAGCTCATGCTAAAGCTCTAATGAAGTTCCTTCAAGCTGCGCATGTGCCTCAAGAAATCCCAATCGACCAATTTGAGAATTGTGTCGCCAGTCTTACAGTGCCCAATGGTCTTGGTTTCTCTGATGTGGATCTAACTCCTGCTGGAAGAAATCACAACAAGGCCCTGCACATCTCTATCGAATGCAACGGCACCACTCTGTCTCATGTGCTAATAGACAATGGTTCCTCTCTAAACGTGTTACCAAAGGTAATACTGGAAAAACTTGACTTCAAAGGAGTTGTGCTACAACCAAGTGATGTGGTTGTAAGAGCCTTCGATGGGTCAACAAGAACGGTGTACGGAGAAGTTAAGCTCCCAATCAGAGTGGGCTCTCAAACTTTCGATGTTATCTTTTCCGTAATAGACGTTCTTCCAACATACTCCTGTTTACTAGGACGCCCTTGGATACATGGGGCAAACGCTGTAACTTCTACCCTGCATCAGAAGTTAAAATACCCAGTAAAAGGAAAGGTTGTCACAGTCTATGGCGAAGAAGAATATATGGTCAGTCACTTGAGCAACGACAAGTATGTTGAGATGGAGGGCGAATCCATCGAAACTCCGTATCAAGCTTTTGAGGTTGTATCTCCAGATATCTCTACCACCAAGCATATTCCTGCTACTCCAGCTACAACTATGGCTTCTCTCAAAGATGCCAAAGCCATGATTGAACAGGGTGATCGCACAGTATGGGGACAACTCCCTGATATACCCTACAAGTCCGACAAGCTAGGTCTGGGCTATAATGGTGAAAATCAAAAGAATGATCAAAATCCTCGCTCTGAAGGGTTAATATCACACTTCGCCAGCCAAGAAGTAAACGCCATTGATGATGAAGGGACATACTTGAACCACATCATTCAGCCATATCCAGACGAAATTCCACCCATTACCATGGGAATGTGGGATGCTGTGGGAGGACCAAATGACGGTTACAACTACCAGTATATCACACCTCAGAATTCTTACATTGCTCTGGAAGATCTTACTCCAACAGAAGAGGGTAATCAAAATGACGGAAGTATCACAAGTCCCGTCACTCAGCAATATCAAAATCCACCCAAAGAAGTATGGGACACGCTAGGAGAACCCAGCGGCAAATACGACTATATGGTGAAATATTCCGCTCCTCCGAGCTTTTCAACTCCCATCAAAGACATTGTCCCGACTGGATGGGACGAACAGTACGACGACAACTTCGCTCTTGAAGAAGCCAGGAAGATGCCAAACAACGAAGGTTATTTTCTGTCACAGTACACTCCTTATCAGGATGCACAAGTCTCTATTCAAAACATCATTCCTACTGCATGGGACGGCCTTATCGAGCATCTCGCTCAGCCAATAGAGGGACCTCCACCTGGATTCTCATATCCAACAAATCATCCAACTTATCCTGAGGAATTACCTACGCATTTTCCCACTAGCGGAATCAATGCTACGGAAGACGAAAAGAACAACTGCAACTGGAACAGCTGGGTGCTCCCTGCTAACAACGGTGGATTGAACAACTGGAAAGCAGAGGATGTGATCTCCTTTGATCAGGAGTAAATGCCATTTCCTGTTTTCTTTGTGTATATTGTGCAAAGATAAAAGTGGTTCCTGAACAATCGAACCATGAGCTTGAAAGCCGTGTGCCTTAGCACAACGGTCCTTCTATAAAAAGGGTTTGTCATATCATGATTATGTGCATTCAATAAAATCATGGGATGCTTGCATGTTCAAAATTTTGTGATCCTTTTTCTTTCTTTATTCGCTTTCAAATAGCTATGTTTTTCTCTTCATACACACTCACATATCTACCATGCAGATTCACATACACGCTGGATCCAGTCAATAACGACTCTGCTATTGCCCGTCATGACTTTGAAAATCCGATCTACCAAACTGAGGACGAAAGTGAGGAAGATTGTGAAGTGCCAAGAGAAATTGCAAGACTTCTAGAACAAGAAGAAAAAGCCATACAGCCTCATGAGGAGCCGATTGAGGTCATCAACTTGGGCAGTGACGAAGAAAAGAAAGAGGTCAGAATTGGGGCTGACTTAGAAAACAGTGTCAAGCAAAGACTGATTCAATTGTTGCAAGACTACGCCGAGATATTCGCCTGGTCTTATCAAGATATGCCTGGCCTTGACACGGACATTGTAGTTCATCGCCTGCCAATCAAAGAAGGAAGCACTCCGGTCAAACAGAGACTGCGAAGGAGTAAGCCTGATATGTCAAAAAAGATCAAAGACGAGGTTGAAAAACAATTCAATGCCGGATTCCTAAAAGTTGTAAGTTATCCTCCTTGGATAGCTAACATCGTGCCTGTACCCAAAAAAGACGGGAAAGTCAGAATGTGTGTAGACTACAGAGATCTGAACCGGGCAAGCCCTAAAGATGATTTCCCTTTACCGCACATCGATGTACTAGTTGACAATACCGCACAATGCAAGGTATTCTCCTTTATGGACGGATTCTCAGGGTACAATCAAATCAAGATGGCACCCGAAGACATGGAAAAAACAACCTTCACAACTCCCTGGGGAACCTTTTGTTACAAAGTAATGCCCTTTGGTCTAAAAAATGCTGGAGCTACCTACCAACGAGCAATGGTAACACTATTTCATGATATGATTCATCAGGAAATAGAGGTGTATGTCGATGACATGATCGCAAAATCCAACACCGAAGAAGAACATTTGAGTCATTTACACAAGCTGTTTGACAGACTCAAGAAATACAGATTGCGACTGAACCCGAACAAGTGTACCTTTGGAGTAAGATCCGGTAAACTCTTAGGTTTCATCGTCAGCAGTAAAGGTATTGAGGTTGATCCTGCCAAGGTCAAAGCCATTCAAGAAATGCCTATACCCCGTACCGAGAAACAAGTCAGAGGATTCTTGGGACGTCTAAACTACATAGCCAGATTCATTGCCCATATGACTCCTACTTGTGTGCCAATCTTCAAATTACTGAAGAAAGATCAAGTGGAAAGATGGAATGACAAATGCCAGTTAGCCTTTGATAAAATCAAAGAATACCTTCAAAAACCGCCAATCTTGTTACCTCCTGTGGAAGGCAGACCTCTGATAATGTACCTAACTGTGTTAGAAGATTCAATGGGGTGTGTACTCGGACAACATGACGATTCCGGTCGAAAGGAGCACGCAATCTACTATCTTAGCAAAAAGTTTACCGATTGTGAAACAAGATACTCACTACTCGAAAAAACTTGCTGTGCCTTAGCATGGGCGGCTCGCCGACTAAGACAGTATATGCTAAATCACACCACTTTCCTGATCTCCAAGATGGATCCAATCAAATACGTGTTCGAAAAACCTGCTCTCTCTGGAAGGATTGCAAGATGGCAAATGATCCTAACAGAATATGACATTCAATACACTTCGCAAAAAGCAATCAAAGGAAGTGTGGTAGCTGATCATTTAGCTCATCAAGCAGTAGATGATTATCAGGCATTGAACTTTGACTTCCCAGACGAAGACATTATGCTAGTCAATGACTACAAACAACCAGGATCCCGATGGACTATGGTTTTTGACGGAGCTTCTAATGCGCTCGGCAATGGCATCGGAGCTGTGATCATTTCCCCCACAGGAGGTCATACACCCTTCACCGCCAGATTGTGTTTCAATTGCACCAACAATATAGCCGAATACGAAGCATGCATTCTGGGTCTCAAAGCTGCAATTGATCTAAAAATCAAATTCCTTGAAGTCTACGGAGACTCGGCCTTGGTAATCTACCAAGTCAAAGGGGAATGGGACACAAAGCACCCAAATCTAATTCCATACAAAGAACATGTGTTGAGTTTGATTCCTTACTTCGAGGAGATCACTTTCGAACACATCCCACGCGAAGAAAATCAACTAGCTGATGCCTTAGCTACCATGTCATCCATGTTCAAAGTCAATTGGGACGACGAAGCTCCTATGATCACCATTTACAGGCAAGACGAACCAGCCTATTGCAATGAGATCGATACCAAACAAATGGAAGACAAATCATGGTTCCATGAAATACAAAGGTATCTCGAAACCCAGGAGTACCCTGAAGGGGCATCTATTAACGACAGAAAGTTTCTAAGGAGATTTGCCTCCAAATTCTTCCTAAGCAATGGAACTTTGTACAAGCGCAACCATGACTCGACTTTACTTCGTTGCGTAAACAAGAAGGAAGCAGAACAAATCATGGAAGACATACACAATGGTACCTTCGGTACTCATTCCAACGGACATACAATGGCTAAAAAGATCTTGAGAGCAGGTTACTACTGGTCTACCATGGAGACAGATTGCCATCATCATTCCAAAACTTGTCACAAATGCCAGATATATGCCGACAAAGTGCATGTACCTCCAGTTCCATTAAACGTTCTGACGGCTCCTTGGCCTTTCGCAATGTGGGGTATTGATATGATTGGAGAAATCAAACCTACTGCTTCCAACGGACATCGCTTTATCCTGGTCGCTATTGACTACTTCACAAAGTGGGTAGAGGCAGCTTCATATGCTTCTGTCACCAAGAATGTGGTAGCCAGGTTTATCAAGCACAATCTCATTTGTCGGTACGGCATCCCCGAAAGGATCATCACTGACAATGGCACGAATCTAAACAACAAAATGATTACTGAACTCTGCACGCAGTTCCAGATCAAACATCATAATTCTTCTCCATATCGACCAAAGATGAACGGCGCTGTCGAAGCCGCCAACAAGAACATCAAGAAAATCATACAGAAAATGACAGTAACCTACAAAGACTGGCATGAGATGTTACCTTTTGCTCTTCATGGTTATCGCACATCTGCGCGTACCTCAACAGGGGCAACTCCATTCTCCTTAGTCTATGGCATGGAGGCAGTTCTTCCAATTGAAATTCAGATTCCTTCCCTAAGGATTATGAAAGAAGCCAATCTAGACGAAGACGATTGGATTCAAACACGGTTGGACCAGATAAACTTGATTGATGAGAAAAGGCTCGCAGCCATTTGTCATGGTCAGCTATACCAAAAGCGTATGATCAAAGCCTTCAACAAAAAAGTCAAAAGTCAAGCATACCAAACTGGTGGCTTGGTTGTCAAACGCATCATCTTACCACAAGGTGATCCCAGAGGCAAATGGACTCCCACCTGCGAGGGACCATTCATAATCAAGAAAATATTCTCCGGCGGTGCCATGTTGCTTACCACCATGGATGGCGAGGATTTCCCACACCCTGTGAATGCTGACATAGTCAAAAAATACTTCTCTTAAAAAGAAAAAAACAGCTCGCTAAGTTGAAAACCTGAAAGGGCAACTTAGGCAAAAATGAGCGTCTCGGTGGATTGAAAACCCGAAAGGGCGGTCAAGGCAAAAATTAGAGACTAAACAAATACTATCCCGGTAGGCTGAAAACCTGAAAGGGCGGCCTAGGCAAAAGTTAGGGAATGAAGCATACAACTGTGTTCCGTTCAGCTGCCTACTCACCATCAAGATTCAACACCTCAAAGACACCGATCAGTCTAATCACTTTCTTCCAACAAGTGAGGGATGAGATGCTCGAAGACAGATTGGCAATAGCAGAATTGAAACTTGACTGGATCATTTTCACATAGCTATTTATCTTCATAAATATTTTTCAAAACTTTCTGACAGTTTCCTACTTCTAGGATTGTTGTCTCCCTGTGCTAACCCGCCTATCATGGCTCTTTTTAATGCAGCTCTTTCAAAAATCACTATTTTCACTTTTTCTGTTTTAAATGCGTAAGCATCCCAATGATAAATTTGAATGAACATATGCATTCGAATATGATTGATGTTTACCAGGAAAAACAGGAATGGCATTCAGGAAATGTCCCGATCATCTGGACATCATTCCATCAGAAGGAAATCACCAAGAGAAACGCATTTCTCAGCAAATTCCTCAAAAAGATTTTCTCTTCAAAAGAAGTCTTATTCCCCAGCAGGTTTGTTCCAGATTACTATCTTCAGAAGGTGTGATCCCCGCACCCGGACTTGGTCAGATAGTGCATCGGAGGATTATGCATCTTCCTCATTCCCATTTGAAAGGGCATCAGAACTTCCAGTTACCTTTGGTTCCCCAAGCAGTAGTCAAAGATCCTTCAACGGGATACCCGGGTTCTCAAAGAATTTCCCCAGACGAGGGTACTCAAGCAAGACAAAAGATCATCAACGATCACAGTCCAGCTGACTAGTGGGAATTTATTTTTCCAACTAGAAGCTTGACACGCATCACATTCACATTCATACATTCATACATTCATACATTCATACATTCATACATCATATTCATACATCATACATCATGCATCATGCGCATATTCATGCACAACATAATATGCATATTTCTCCGGGAATATCTCACATTTACATGCATCATAAACATTGCATATCACTAACTTGATTTTTCAGGTAGGCAGATATCTTCAACAAAGATGTTCTCAATCACATGCCGTGTTCACCTGAATTCCATGAACGATTCTCTCAGATATAATCAAGCCGAAGATTCATTCTGATCACTTACCAACTCAAAAACAAGCATCACAGATCTAAAGTGATACCTCAGACGGTTCCAAAACGATCTAGCATCACAGATCTAAAGCGATACCTTAGACGGTTCCAGAACGATCTAACATTGCGGATCTAAAGCGATACCTCAGACGGTTCCAAAACGATCTAACGTTGCAGATCTAAAGCGATACCTCAGACGGTTCCAGAACGATCTAACGTTGCAGATCCAAAGCGATGCCTCAGACGGTTCCAGAACGATCTAACATTGCAGATCTAAAGCGATACCTCAGACGGTTCCACAATGATCAACTTTCAAAATCTAAAGCGAAAAAACTTTGGACAAGTTCCGTAACGATTATCTTCCAAGACTTAAAGCGGTAACCTTGGACGGTCCCGAAACAGTCAACACAAAGACTTTCGAATCCTTCATCAAGATATAATCAATGGATTCATTCTGATGAACAAACCCTCAACCCATTTACCAGGTGGCATCTGAAAGCTCATCTCAGGTAATGTTTCAATCTGCCAACAACATTTCGCAGACGACATTCAAATGCAACTTCCAACATCTCTTCTGATCAAGGTAAGTGCAAATTTTCAGGGCATCTAAATATTCAATCATCTTCTACCTTCAGATTTCAGACAATCTCTTCAGGTTTAAGAAGATTGAATAGGGGCAACTGTTATACCCCAAAATTTGCCCACATATTTTTCAAGAAAACTCCAATCTGAAAATTAAGGGTCTCATATAATCATGGATTTTTATTTCAACAAATATCCTGACATATGAAATACTTAGTTTTTAGAATTTTTCTTACAGTATTTTGGCTTGCAGTTGAATTTATTCTTACGCAAACGCCAAATACTGTTTATTACTTCACACATGCTATTTATTTATTTACAGATAAATAGTACTGACACAATTGGTACAGAGTTAAAATCTTTTTGCAGGCGCAGAATCAGGAAACTCAGACTGTACTGGTAACAGTATATTAGTTATTTATTATGTCTATGTTTTTTAACAAGTCATGTAAATAAACTTTCATTTTTCACATAAAACAAAAACAAAAACAAAAAAAAACAAAAAAGAAAATTAACTTTGACTGTTGATTTTTCACTTTTAACTGCTGTTTCAATACCGGGACAGTCAGTTGACAGCCAAACTGCTGGCAGTGCAATTCACGGTGTTTTGTATCATCAATCAAATCAATCTTTCACAATTCAAATTTCCAAGATTTTTGTGTTAGAAGTCTTCTGAATATCACGCGATTAGCAGAAACTCAACACTGCACAAAAATCAGGTACGCTTAACTGCCTCCTATACAGACAGTCCCTAATCAGGGTTTTTCTTGTTTTAACAGGAGCAACAAGTTTTGAGAGCTCAAATGGATTTCATATACATCCATACATCTCAAAGTACCATCATACAAATTTTCAAACTTCAATTCACTCAGACGCACCGTCAGCAGCTCAAACAGTCAACAGACGACCCGTTTGACCCAAAAAGTCAACTGACAGTCAAAAATGAAATTTTTTGTCAAAGTCCATATTTTGTCAAAGGATTCAACATTTGATCATTGGATGATCACAATTCATCAAGGAAAGATCAAAAATCAACAAAACCCTAAGATTCAAAATTAGGGTTTTTGCCTGAAAAGTCAACTCAACTTTGACTGATCATAACTCTCTCATCCTTCATCCAAAAAATGTCAACCAAAGCTCATTTTGAAGGAAATTCAATTATCTTTCAAATGCAATTGATCCCATGGTCATAGCATTCACCATTTGAAAAATATGGCCAAAGACATTACAGGTCATTTTCAAAGTCAACAAAAAGACACTTTTTTCAAATGGACACACAAGGAGAACCAAAAATCATTTTGATATGAGACCAAAGACATTGGTTAGAGGACTCTTTGAGGTTTCCAAAAAGTGCAAGATCTCCTTCATATGACAAAAATTGAAGGATTTACACCTTGTTGAAGTTGGCTAAATTTTGGGAAAATGCATGAAATCAACATTGCTCAAAAATGTTTTTTTTCCAAATGAGTCCAAGTTTTTATGGTCCAAACATCTTTGCCATGTTACTATGGGCCTCCCACGACCAAGACAAAGCCCACATCTTTATTGGCCATTTTTTGCATAATTTTATCTTACTTTAAGATTAAAATTAAAAGGAAAATGCATGGATAATGGTTGCTTGGCCTCCAAGTATGACTCACTTCAAGGAATCTTCATTTTTTCTGCAAGAATTGAAGAGCAAGACAAGAGCATTGAATGGAGTCAAGCTTGGTCAACAATTCAAAGATTTTTAATATTTTAAAAATCAAACTTTCAACAAAGACAACAAAGCTTCTTAGCTTGAGTTCCAAGCAACTTTGGGCTATAAAAGAAGCATCATACTTCAGCAAAAGAGGGGACACACGAAATAGGGCAAGAGTATAGCAAGAAATATCACAAAAATTCTCAAAATTTGCATATACTTTGTAATTTTCAAATTCAAATTTCCAATCAATATCAATACCTATAAACACTTCTAATCATCTCCTCAAACATTATAGAGTAAGATTGAGCTCTAAATATAGACATATGAGAGTCGTATAAAGCACTTAAAGCTCTTCATGTACATATGAGTTTTATTTTCGTTTTTGTATATGCAACTAATTTCACTGCAAACTAACCACCCTAACATCCTTATGGGGACCTATATGTGTGATCTGGGCCTTAGCATGAGTGTTCCAACGTGAGGATCAGGCTCCACCATTAAAACGAGTCCATGAGTGTTTAAGCTTCATCTTCTTCGTATCCATAGCTAGGAGCTTCAAACCTTAAAACAAATGACATATTTGGATTCAGGACACTCTAATTAGTGGATCTGGGTCACTTGTTTCTATTGCTAACTCGTATTTTTTGCAGGTTCATAGGTTGTTAAAAAACTGGAATTTTAACGTCCAAATAGGGGAGGTTAAAAACCCCCGCTATTTGAAGCTGAAAACCTCACTTCTGGAGGTTGAAGACGACCACGCGTCCAAGCGTGGTTCGTCTGACTTTTCAGCGCGCCAAGGTGGCCCTTCCCTCAAATCTTATTCGCTGGTCAATCCAGCGTGGGCCCCTGCAAAGATTTTGAATCCCCTTGGATTCAGTGTACACCATCATACCATGCACCTACAAATCTGTGCCCTTGGATCAATCTCAAAGCCAATCCAACGCCTCACACATGCAAGCTCACCATGCTCCTTCATTAATTGCCACACCAGATCAGTATCCTTATATTTTTAATTTTATTTTCTATTTTTATTTTAGTTTCTTTGATAAATTAATTAAAAATAGTTAAAAACTTCCAAAAATTCCACAAAAA
The DNA here is from genome assembly GCF_029867415.1 of Vicia villosa. Classification (NCBI taxonomy): domain Eukaryota; kingdom Viridiplantae; phylum Streptophyta; class Magnoliopsida; order Fabales; family Fabaceae; genus Vicia; species Vicia villosa. Next base: position 271,817 of record NW_026705832.1, on the reverse strand, counting down.
ATATTTTAAACTTCTAAAATAATATATTATTTTATGAAACAAAAATATTTTATTTTTCTTCAAAATTTCAATATTTTTCATAATTAATTAGTATGTATTTGTATATTTGCTTATTAATTATTTTAATTAGTCAAAAAATCATAAAAAAAAATTGTTCTTTGTGTTAAATATTGTTTATATATCATAAACTAATTTTGTACATATTTAGGATAATTTTCTCTTTAAGTTTTAATTATTTGTGTAATTATTTGCATAATTATGTTTTGATTAACTTAAAATATCCAAAAACAAATTTCAAAAATTCCAAAAAAATTAGTTTTGTTCTAAAATCAATTAACAAACATTTTGTACATATTTTTAAACTTATTTGCTAGGTTTAATCATATTTCCATCTTTTCTTTATTTTAAATTAATTAATAATGCATTAATTATATTTAAAATAAATCACAAAAATACAAAAATATGCCTTTTATTTCTTGCTATTTAAAATTCCTAGATAAATGTATAGGATGTCAAATTCATGTAAATAGGCTAGTTTACATTTCCCGCACAATCGATGTAATAGCGTAGATTTATTTTCTGCACTTTACATTTCCGCATTTTAATTTCCAGCACCCATATAAACTGCGTGTATGTCAAAGATAAAACTGAACCGTCAGATCACTAACTTCAAAGATAAATATCTGAATTCAATCACAATCACATTTGCACCTCCTAGGGTAACCCCTTTTCACTCTTTTCAAAATCAAAGTTACATTTCTACTGTTTCGAGTACAAAATCGAACCTTTTGTTTATATCCGACGAATGGATAGATTTTTAAAGGGAACAAGGATAAAGACCTCCTAACTCAGGGTAGACCTCCTAGTTTGCTTGCTCAAAATCAAAACAAACAAAATTCTCATACACTGTTGTTTTTTTTAAAACGAATTTTCCAAAAGACAATATTTTGTATACATCCAAACACGGATCATTACAAAATTAACGATCTTTTCAAAACATCTTTCGAAAGATAAACAAGCATTTGTATATATCCGCACAAGGATCATTACAAATTCTATTTGCAAAGGTATTTCAAAAACACAGGTAAAGCATTCCGAATCAATTGAAAAGTAAAGCAAATGAGCTAAGCAAACTAAAGAGCCCATGGATAACCATGGATACAAAGGGTGCTAACACCTTCCCTTTGTATAACCTACCCCCTTACCCAGAATCTCTCAAAGGTCTTTTTTCTGTTTCTTTTATAAACCTTTCCTTCATTGGATAAAATAAAAGGTCGGTGGCGACTCTGTAAACTTTTTCAAAAGCGACGCGAAAGCGTCCGATCGACAAAAAAGAGTCAGTTCACGTATCCCACCCACGGAGGGGTATGGCCCGAAAGGACGGTCCACACAAGCCTTTAAACCTAAGGCTATTGTTTGATTTGTTTTTGTGTGCCACATGTTTGCATCATAAGCATATCATTTTTGCTCCAAACACTTCAAGGATCAAAGAGTTTACCTTTGTTTTTGCAGGTAATGGCTCCCGCCACCAAAGATTACATCCGAATCAACATCTCAACGATACCATCTGAACTAAAAGACTTAGTGTCAGAATTCCCCAGGAATGTTCAATTCACTGAAAGGCATGGTCACCTACTCCATTTGGTTACCTCAAAATTTGAAGAAGACATGATACGGGTCCTGTTCCAGTTCTTTGACCTTGAACATCATTGCTTTACCTTTCCTGATTACCAGTTGGTACCCACTTTGGAAGAATTCTCTGAACTAATGGGATTGCCTGTTCGAAATCAATTACCTTTCACTGGTTTAGAAAGGATTCCAAAGCCTGAAGTCATTGCTGCTGCTTTACATCTGCGGAAATCAGAAATCGAGTCCAATTGGGAAACAAAGAGTGGAGTTAAGGGTTTGCTTGCCAAGTTCTTATTGGAAAAGGCTCGACTACTGCTAGAAAACAAAAGTTATCCAGCTTTTGAGGAAGTTATGGAACTTTTGATCTATGGGTTGGTTTTATTCCCTAATCCCGACCAGTTCATAAGTGTACACATCATCAACCTTTTCCTAATCCGTAACCCGGTACCAACCATGCTGGGAGACGTTCTACATTCTCTACACACTCGTACCATAAAGAAACGAGGAACTCTCATGTGCTGTATACCACTACTGGCTAGGTGGTTTACATTTCATCTTCCCCGATCAGTGTTGAGAAATGAACAAAGAATGCAATGGTCTCGAAGGATTATGTCTTTGTCTCATTCAGATATCCGGTGGAACAACTTCTTTCAAAGAGACATTACTATCATTGATCATTGTGGAGAGTACCCTAATGTGCCACTCCTTGGCATCAAAGGAGGCATCACTTACAATCCATCTTTAGCTCTACGCCAATTCGGATATGCAAGGAGCAACGGTCCTCATGACATGATTATCCATGGCATTGTGTTTGATTACGAGAATGATTCTCATAGACACCGACGAAGGTTCATACATGCATGGGGCAGTGTCTATAGAATAGAAAGCAAAACTTTGGGGCAATGGAATTCTATTCCTATGGAACCTTACCTCGGATGGGTCCGCACTCATGCTCAGAAACTCCTTATGCCATATCCTGTTGTTCTACCTGTGACTATTGAACCAGAGGTCGAAGGATATGAACCTCAAGTTATTCTACACCCGGACATGCCAACTGACCTAGAAGAGTTGCAAAAATCTTGGGTTCAACTCAAAGAGGAAAGAGATACCTTCAAATCATACTGTCAAGACTATGAGAGAAGGATATTGGAGCTCACCGGACAGCTTCAAGAAGAACAGCAGATCAACACATTCCTAGGGGCAAAGAGAAAGCGTCCACGGGAGACCTGAAGGATCATTTATTTTATTTCTGTCTTGTAAGCCCAAATGAGGCAAAGGAAAAAGAAGCAAAGAAAAAAAAAGAGAAATAAATTGATTAACTAACGTTTGTTTCTTCTTTAACAAATCTAAACTCTAAGATCCTTGAAACATTGCACACACATTTCACTTCATGCATTGCATATACATTTCATACATTGCATTCATATACATTGCACATACATTTCATGCATTGCATACACATGGCATCCAGTCATACACATTGCATAACAGGTTCACATGACGGATTTCTCATCTCCTCGGTGTTTATTTCAGTCAGAAGAGATGGAATCCGAGACAAGCATCAAGAACCTCAAAGCACAGAATGTCCAAGTTCAAGTGGCAATTCTGGAACTGGCAAAGGGGCAACAAGAACTGAAAGCCCTGATAATCAAGAAGAAAAATAAGCCCAAAGGATCTGTAGGCTTGAGTCACCTGAAAAGGAAGATCAAAATCCCAGTCAAAAAGTTCAAAAAGCCACAGATCCCTGAAACAGTCGGTAATGATGAACAAGAAGACAATCAAAGCAACCAGGGTTCTGCTAAACCCTCTCTCTCTTCAAATGAAGAAAATGATCATTCTGGGGACGAACCGGATGATGAAAAATACCAACAGTTGGAAGACCGTATGAAAGCTATGGAGATAAAAAAAATACCTGGCTTAGATTTCAATGATCTAGGGCTCATCTCGGATGTTGTTATCCCTCCAAAATTCAAAGTTCCTGTCTTTGCAAAATATGATGGAGTTTCTTGCCCGAAACTACATCTGAGATCCTATGTGAGGAAGATACAACCTCATACAACAGATAACAAATTGTGGATTCACTTCTTCCAAGAAAGTCTGTCGGGTACACAACTCGAGTGGTACTACCAGCTGGAAAATACCAAGGTTCATACTTGGGAAGAATTAGCTGCTGCTTTTTACAAACAGTACCAATACAAAGCTGATCTTGCACCAACCCGTACTCAACTAAGGGGCATGTCTATGGGACCAAAAGAAAGTTTCAAAGGATATGCACAAAAGTGGAGAGATATGGCTGGAAGGGTTCAACCACCCTTATCTGATCGCGAACTAGTTGACATGTTCATGGGCACTTTAACTGGCCCTTTCTATAGCCATTTGCTGGGAAGCTCATCATCAGGTTTCACTGACCTGATACTGACCGGAGAACGTGTCGAAAGTGGCATTCAAAATGGAAAAATTCAAATAGGTTCCTCCTCTGGTACTACAAAAAGGCCCATCAGCGGGAGAAATGAGGTCAATGCAACACAAATTCAGAAAAGTCGCAAAAGTGAGCAGCATCAATCTGTAGGGGAAGTTCTGATCTCCGCATCTGCACCTCAAAAAGATCAACAGCCAAAATATACGCATCGACCAGATGCACCAAGAAGAAATTTCACCAGAATCAACATGCCAATCTCTCAGGCATTGCAGCACTTGCTAAAAGCAGATCTGATCACATTAAAAGGTCCTCCAAAGAATGTCAACACTTCCTCTCCGAATTATCGCCCTGATGCGACATGTGCCTATCACTCAAACTGTCCAGGACATGTCGCAGATCACTGCTGGGCCCTGAAAAATAAAATACAAGATATGATAGATGCTGGTGAAATTGAGTTCGATCCTCCAGAAACTCCAAATGTCATCACTGCACCTATGCCAAAGCATGACAAAACTGTTAACGCTATCCTGGACACTGTTTACATCTATGATGTGAACGAATTATCAACTCCACTCTGCGAAGTCAAAGGAAAGCTAATCCGAGCTGGTTACTTTCCAGGGTGTGACCCCGACTGCTTTTATTGCTCATGCCTGCCCAATGGTTGTGAAAATCTGAGGATGGGAATTCAAAAGTGGATGGATCGCCGTATCATTATGTTTGAGAGGCTCCCTTCTATGGACGTGCTGTGCGAAGTCTTTGCAAAAGGGATGAGAATAGAGGATGCCTCAGTGATATCCAGCTTACCATTCAAAATCTCTGCCAAGGCTCCATTCAAAATTTCTGCTACACTCAAAGTGGCATCAGTAGTCATTGCTAGTCCAACTCCATTTCCATACTCCTTAGACAAAGCTGTCCCATGGGGATACGACACTAATGTTTATGTTCATGGAGTTAAGCAGAGTACCTCGACTGAAGAGGCCGCAAAGTTAACTACTCCAACTGTGAGTAATATTGTGGGTACCAGCAAGATCACGAGAAGTGGAAGAATCTTTTCACCAGAAATTTCTCCAAATGTTGCTGCTGGTCCAGTCCGAGTCCCAGTTCCTAATCAAAATGTCAACGCTCGAGGCAAAGAGCCACAAGTTGAACAAGTTCAAACCCCGGTGGAGATCACTGCTGAGGATCCATTAAAGCAAGAAATGGAGGAAATATTGAAAATCATCTGCAAGAGTGATTACAATATTGTTGAGCAACTAGGGCACACTGCTTCAAAAATCTCAATGCTATCTCTGCTAAAATATTCAGAAGCTCATGCCAAAGCTCTGATGAAGTTCCTGAAAGCTGCGCATGTGCCTCAAGAGATCTCAGTCGACCAATTTGAGAATTGTGTTGCCAATCTAACCATGAGCAATGGTCTCGGTTTCTCCGATGTGGATCTAACCCCTGCTGGAAAAAATCACAACAAAGCCTTACATATCTCCATTGAATGTAATGGCACCACTCTATCTCATGTGCTAGTAGATAACGGTTCTTCTCTGAATGTGTTACCGAAAACAGTACTAGAAAAGCTTGACTTCGAAGGAATTGTGTTACAGCCAAGTGATGTTGTGGTAAGAGCCTTTGACGGGTCAACCAGAACGGTATACGGAAAAGTGAATCTCCCAATCAGAGTGGGTTCTCAGATCTTTGATTCTATCTTTTACGTAATGGAAATTCACCCAGCCTACTCCTGTTTACTTGGACACCCTTGGATACATGGGGCAAACGCTGTAACTTCTACCCTGCATCAGAAGTTAAAATATCCAATAAAAGGAAAGATTGTCACAGTCTATGGCGAAGAGGAATATGTGGTTAGTCACCTAAGCAATTCCAAATATGTTGAGTTGGAGGACGAATTCATCGAAACTCCATACCAATCATTTGAGGTGGTCTCTCCAGATGTCTCTACCACCAAGCATATTCCTGCTACTCCAACTACAACTATGGTTTCTCTCAAAGATGCCAAAGCCATGATTGGACAGGGTGATTGCACAGTATGGGGACAGCTTCCCGATATACCCTACAAATCTGACAAGCTAGGCCTGGGCTATGGTAGTGAAAATCAAAAGAATGATCAAGGTCCTCGTTCTGGAGGATTAATGTCACACTTCGTCAGCCAAGAAGTAAACGCTATTGAAGATGAAGGAGTGTTCATGAACCATGTCATTCAGCCATATCCAGATGAAATTCCACCTATTTCCATGGGAATGTGGGATGCTGTGGGAGAACCAAACGGCGGGTATAATTATCAGTATGCCGCACCTCAGAATTCTTATATTGCTATGGAGGACCTTACCCCGACTGGATGGGGTGATCAAATTGGAAATGACGAAAGTTTCACAAGTCCCGTCACTGAGCAATATCAAAATCCACCCAAAGAAGTATGGGACACGCTAGGAGAACCCAGCGGCAAATATGACTATGTGGTGAAATACTCCGCTCCTCCGAGCTCACAAATTGCTATGGAGGACATTGTCCCAACTGGATGGGATGAACATTACGATGACAATTTCGCTTTCGAAGAAGCCAGGGAAATATCAAATAACGAGGGTTGCTTTCTGTCAGCATACACTCCTCATCAGGATGCACAAGTCTCTATTCAAAACATCATCCCGACTGCATGGGACGGCCTTATCGAGCATCTCGCTCAGCCAACAGAGATATCTCAGCCTGGGCTCTCGTATCCAGCAGAGTATATCCCTTATCCCGAAGGATCACCGGCTCATTTTCCCACTAATGAAATCAATGCTGTGGAAGATGAAGAAGACAACTGCAACTGGAACAGCTGGATACTCCCTGCTCACAACAGTGGATTGAACAACTGGAAAGCTGAGGATGTGATCTCCTTTGACCAGGAGTAAATGCCATTTCCTGTTTTCTTTGTGTATATTGTGCAAAGATAAAAATGGTTCCTGAACAATCGAACCATGAGCTTGAAAAGCCGTGTGCCTTAGCACACTGGTCCTTCTATAAGGGCTTATCATATCATGATCATGTGCATTCAATAAAATCATGGGACGCTTGCATATTTAAATTTTGTGATCCTTTTTCCTTCTTTCTTCGCTTTCAAATAGCTATGTTTTTCTTCACACACACTCACATAACTAACTTGCAGATTCACATACACTCTGGATCCAGTCAACAACGATTCTGCTATTGCCCGTCATGACTTTGAAAATCCGATCTACCAAACTGAGGACGAAAGTGAGGAAGATTGTGAAGTGCCAAGAGAACTTGCAAGGCTGCTAGAACAAGAAAACAAGGCCATACAGCCTCATGAGGAGCCAATTGAGGTCATCAACTTGGGCAGCAACGAAGAAATGAAAGAAGTCAAAATAGGGGCTGATTTAGAACACAGCATCAAGCAAAGACTGATTCAAATGCTGCGAGACTACGTCGAGATATTCGCATGGTCTTATGAGGATATGCCAGGCCTTGACACGGACATCGTAGTTCATCGCCTGCCAATCAAAGAAGGTAGCACTCCAGTCAAACAGAAACTACGAAGGAGTAGGCCTGATATGTCAAAAAAGATCAAAGACGAGGTTGAAAAACAGTTCAATGCCGGATTCCTAAAAGTTGTAAGTTATCCTCCTTGGATAGCTAACATCGTGCCTGTACCTAAAAAAGACGGGAAAGTCAGAATGTGCGTGGACTACAGAGATCTGAACCGGGCAAGCCCCAAAGATGATTTCCCTTTACCACACATCGATGTATTGGTTGACAATACCGCACAATGCAAGGTATTCTCTTTTATGGACGGATTCTCAGGGTACAATCAAATCAAGATGGCACCCGAAGACATGGAAAAAACAACCTTCACAACACCCTGGGGAACCTTTTGTTACAAAGTAATGCCCTTTGGTCTGAAAAACGCAGGAGCAACCTATCAACGTGCAATGGTAGCGCTATTTCATGATATGATTCATCAAGAAATAGAGGTGTATGTCGATAACATGATTGCAAAATCCAACACCGAGGAAGAACATCTGGGTCATTTACACAAGTTGTTTGACAGACTCAAGAAATACAAGTTGCGACTGAACCCAAATAAGTGTACCTTTGGAGTAAGATCCGGCAAACTCTTAGGTTTCATCGTCAGCAGCAAAGGTATTGAGGTTGATCCCGCCAAGGTTAAAGCCATTCAAGAAATGCCTATACCTCGTACCGAGAAACAAGTCAGAGGATTCTTGGGACGTCTAAATTACATCGCCCGATTTATTGCCCACATGACTACTACTTGTGTGGCGATCTTCAAACTGTTGAAGAAAGATCAAGTGGAAAGGTGGAATGACAAATGCCAGTTAGCCTTTGACAAAATCAAAGAATATCTCCAAAAACCTCCAATCTTGTTGCCACCTGTGGAAGGCAGACCTCTGATAATGTACCTAACTGTGTTAGAAGACTCAATGGGGTGTGTACTAGGGCAACATGACGAATCCGGCCGAAAGGAGCACGCAATCTACTATCTTAGCAAAAAGTTTGCCGATTGTGAAACAAGATACTCACTACTCGAAAAAACTTGTTGTGCCTTAGCTTGGGCGGCTCGCCGACTAAGACAGTACATGCTAAATCACACCACTTTCCTAATCTCCAAGATGGATCCCATCAAATACGTGTTCGAAAAACCTGCTCTCTCTGGAAGAATAGCGAGATGGCAAATGATCTTAACAGAATATGACATTCAATACACTTCACAAAAAGCAATCAAAGGAAGTGTGGTAGCTGATCATCTGGCTCATCAAGCAGTGGATGATTATCAAGCATTGAACTTTGACTTCCCAGACGAAGACATTATGATAGTCAATGACTACAAACAATCAGGACCAGAAGAAGGACCCGAGCCAGGATCCTGGTGGACTATGGTTTTTGACGGAGCTTCTAATGCACTTGGCAACGGCATTGGAGCTGTGATCATTTCCCCCGCAGGAAGTTACACACCGTTCACTGCCAGATTATGCTTCAATTGCACTAACAATATAGCCGAATACGAAGCATGTATTCTGGGTCTTAAAGCTGCAATCGATCTAAGAATCAAATTCCTGGAAGTCTACGGAGACTCGGCCTTGGTAATCTACCAAGTCAAAGGGGAATGGGACACGAAGCACCCGAATCTAATTCCTTACAAAGAATATGTGCTGAGTTTGATTCTTTACTTCGAAGAAATCACTTTCGAACACATCCCACGCGAGGAAAATCAACTAGCTGATACTTTAGCTACCATGTCATCCATGTTCAAAGTCAGGTGGGACAACGAGGCGCCTATGATCACCATTTACAGGCAAGATGAACCATCCTATTGCAATGAGATCAATACCGAAGGAACCGAGGAAAAACCATGGTTCCATGAAGTAAAAAGATATCTCGAAGCTCAGGAGTACCCTGAAGGGGCATCCATTAATGACAGAAAGTTTCTAAGGAGGTTTGCTGCCAAATTCTTTCTAAGCAATGGAACCTTATACAAACGCAACCATGACTCGACTTTACTTCGCTGTGTAAACAAGAAGGAAGCAGAACAGATCATGGAAGAAATACACAATGGTGCCTTCGGTACTCATTCCAGTGGACATACAATGGCTAAAAAGATCCTGAGAGCAGGTTATTACTGGTCTACCATGGAAACAGACAGCCATCATCACTCCCGAACATGTCACAAATGCCAGATATACGCTGACAAAGTACATGTACCTCCAGTTCCATTAAGCGTCCTGACGGCTCCTTGGCCTTTTGCAATGTGGGGTATTGATATGATTGGAGAAATCAAACCTACTGCCTCCAACGGACATCGCTTTATCCTGGTCGCTATTGACTACTTCACAAAATGGGTAGAAGCAGCTTCATTTGCTTCTGTTACCAAGAATGTGGTGGCCCGGTTTATCAAATACAATCTCATTTGTCGGTACGGCATCCCTGAACGGATTATCACGGACAATGGCACAAATCTAAACAACAGAATGATTACTGAACTTTGCATACAGTTCAAGATCAAACATCATAATTCTTCTCCATATCGACCAAAGATGAACGGCGCGGTGGAAGCTGCCAACAAGAACATCAAGAAAATCATACAAAAAATGACAGTAACCTACAAAGACTGGCATGAGATGTTGCCTTTTGCTCTTCATGGTTATCGCACATCTGCGCGTACTTCAACAGGGGCAACTCCATTCTCCTTAGTCTATGGTATGGAGGCAGTTCTTCCAATTGAAATTCAGATTCCTTCCCTAAGGATTATGAAAGAAGCCAATCTAGACGAAGACGATTGGATTCAAACACGGTTGGACCAGATAAACTTGATTGATGAGAAAAGGCTCGCAGCTATTTGTCATGGTCAGCTATACCAAAAGCGTATGGTCAAAGCCTTCAACAAAAAAGTCAAAAGTCAAGCATACGAAACTGGTGGCTTGGTTATCAAACGCATCATCTTACCACAAGGTGATCCCAGAGGCAAATGGACTCCCACCTACGAGGGACCATTCATAATCAAGAAAATATTCTCCGGCGGCGCCATGTTGCTTACCACCATGGATGGTGAGGATTTCCCACACCCTGTGAATGCTGACGTAGTCAAAAAATACTTCGCTTAAAAAGAAAAAAAACAGCTCGCTAAGTTGAAAACCTGAAAGGGCAACTTAGGCAAAAAAATGAGCGTCTCGATGGATTGAAAACCCGAAAGGGCGGTCCAGGCAAAAGTTAGAGACTAAACAAATACTATCCCGGTAGGCTGAAAACCTGAAAGGGCAGCCTAGGCAAAAGTTAGGGAATGAAGCATACAACTGTGTTCCGTTCAGCTGCCTACTCACCATCAAGATTCAACACCTCAAAGACACCGATCAGTCCAATCACTTTCTTCCAACAAGTGAGGGTTGAGATGCTCGAAGACAGATTGGCAATAGCAGAGTTGAAACTTGACTGGATCGTTTTCACATAGCTATTTATCTCTATAAATATTTTCCAAAACTTTCTGACAGTTTCCTACTTCTAGGATTGTTGTCTCCCTGTGCTAACCAGCCTATCATGGCTCTTTTTCAAAAATCAATGCAGCTTAGGCTCAAAAATCACCATTTTCACTTTTTCTGTTTAAATACGTAAGCGTCCCAATGATAATTTTGAATGAGCATGTGCATTTGAATATGATTGATGTTTACCAGGAAAAACAGGAATGGCATTCAGGAAATGTCCCAATTATCTGGACATCATCCTATCAGAGGAAAATCCCCAAGAGAAGCGCATTTCTCAGCAAATTCCTCAAAAAGATTTTCTCTTCAAAAGAAGTCTTATCCCCCAGCAGGATGGTTCAAGAGTACTATCTTCAGAAGGTGTGATCCCCGCACCCGGACTTGGTCAGATAGTGCATCGGAGGATTATGCGTCTTCCTCATTCCCATTTGAAAGGGCATCAGAACTTCCAGCTACCTTTCATTCTCAAGAGATATTCAAAGATCCTTCAACAGAATACCAGGGTTCTCAAAGAATTTCCCCAGCCAAGGGTACTCAAACAAGACAAAAGATCATCAACAATCACAATATAGTCATATCCAGATGACTGGCGGAAATTTATTTTCCCAAATAGAAGCTCGACATCTCACATTCATACATCACATATTCATATTCATACATCATACATCATGCATCATGCGCATGTTCATACGCATATTCATACACAACATCACATGCATATTTCTCCGAGAATATCTCACATTTACATGCATCATAAACATTGCATATCACTAACTTGATTTTTCAGGTAGACGGATATCTTCAACAAAGATGTTCTCAATCACATGCAGTGTTCACCTGAACTCCATGAACTGTTCTCTCAGATATAATCAAGCCAAAGATTCATTCTGATCACTTACCAACTCAAAAACAGACATCACAGATCTAAAGCGATACCTCAGACGGTTCCAAAACGATCTAGCATCACAGATCTAAAGCGATACCTCAGACTGTTCCAGAACGATTTAACATTGCAGATCTAAAGCGATACCTCAGACGGTTCCACAATGATCAACTTCCAAAATCTAAAGCGGAAAAACTTTGGACAAGTTCCGTAACGATTATCTTCCAAGACTTAAAGCGGTAACCTTGGACGGTTCCGAAACAGTCAACACAAAGACTTTCAAATCCTTCATCAAGATATAATCAATGGATTCATTCTGATGAACAAACCATCAACACATTTACCAGGTGGCATCTGAAAGCCCATCTCAGGTAATGTTTCAATCTGCCAACAACGTTTCACAGACGACATTCAAATGCAACTTCCAACATCTCTTCTGATCAAGGTAAGTGCAAATTTTCAGGGCATCTAAATATTCAATCATCTTCTACCTTCAGATTTCAGACAATCTCTTCAGGTTTAAGAAGATTGAATAGGGGCAGCTGTTATACCCCAAAATTTGCCCGCATCTTTTTTCAAGAAAAACTCCAATCTGAAAATTAAGAGTCTCATATAATCATGGATTTTTATTTCAACAAATATCCTGACATATGAAATACTTAGTTTTTAGAATTTTTCTTATACAGTAATTTGGCTTGCAGTTGAATTTATTCTTACGCAAACGCCAAATACTGTTTATTACTTCACACATGCTATTTATTTATTTACAGATAAATAGTACTGACACAATTGGTACAGAGTTAAATTTTTTTTTTGCAGGCGCAGAATCAGGAAACTCAGACTGTACTGGTAACAAGTAGATTATTATTATCTTTTGTTTCCCACTAATTTTGGTACTATATTCCATTATTTTCAAAAATCTTTTCAAATCTCTTTTTCAAAAATCAAATCTCTCTTTTTCCCAACACTATCTCCACTTTCTTTCAAATCTTATTTCCACTCAAAATTTTCCTTTTGTACGGAATCACATCATTCCCCAACGTCTCTATCCTTCTTTCCATTCTATAAATACCTCCCATTTTTTTCCATAAAATCTCACATCAAATTCTAATTCATCTCTCAAATTTCCACTTCATAATCCATCCTTTCTTCTTCCCCGACAAAATGGCGAAGCGGTGGGAAACGTGTTTTCTTATGGTCATCACCATTGCTACGGTGATCATGTCTTTCTTCTGTCTACATAGCCCGGAACACTGTGGACCTGGGATGCTTATGCTCCCAATCATCTACATGTTACTATTTGTAGCATGGGTTATCAATCGTCATTCTTAAAATTTGCCGTATTTCTTATTTCTTAAATGTACCGTTTATTCGTCGTACTGTTCAATATAGTATGTAATATTTGTACTGTCAGTATTAAATGTTGTACTATTTGTCATAATATTGCTTAATTACTCAGATAATATTTTATGTGTTTTCTGCCAGTCAAATATTCATTTTTCTGTGCATTAAATGATTTTCAGGGTTATTATCGGTAATTTTGCCCGCATACAGTAAATATTAGTTATTTATTATGTCTGTGTTTTTCTAACAAGTCATGTAAATAAACTTTCATTTTTCACATAAAACATAAAACAAAAACAACAAAAAAGAAAATTATCTTTGACTGTTGATTTTTCACTCTAACTGCTACATCAATACCTGGACAGTCAGTTGACAGCCAAACTGTTGGCAGTACAATTCTCAGTGTTTTGTACCATCAATCAAATCAATCTTTCACAATTCAAAATTCCAAGATTTTTGTTCTAGAAGTCTTCTGAATATCACGCGATTAGCAGAGACTCAACACTACACAAAAATCAGGTACGTTTAACTGTCTCCTACATAAACAGTCCCTGACTAGGGTTTTCTTGTTTTTACAGGAGAAACAAGTTTTTGAGAGCTCAAATGGATTTCATACACATCCATATATCTCAAAGTACCATCATACAAATTTTCAAACTTCAAATCACTCAGACGCACCGTTAGCAGCTCAAACAGTCAACAGACGACCCGTTTGACCAAAAAAGTCAACAGACAGTCAAAAATGAATTTTTTTGTCAAAGTCCATATTTTGTCAAAGGATTCATCATTTGATCATTGGATGATCATAATTCATCAAGGAAAGATCAAAAAATCAACAAAACCCTAAGATTCAAAATTAGGGTTTTTGCCTGAAAAGTCAACTCAACTTTGACTGATCATAACTCTCTCATCCTTCATCCAAAAAATTCAAACCAAAGCTCATTTTGAAGGAAATTCAATTATCTTTCAAATGCAATTGATCCCATGGTCATTGCATTCACCATTTGAAAAATATGACCAAAGACATTTCAGGTCATTTTCAAAGTCAACAAAAAGACACTTTTTTCAAAAGGACACACAAGGAGCATCAAAAATCATTTTGACATGAGACCAAAGACATTGGTTAGAGGACTCTTTTAGGTTTCCAAAAAGTGCAAGATCTCCTTCATATGACAAAAATTGAGGGATTTACACCTTGTTGAAGTTGGCTAAATTTTGGGAAAATGCATGAAATCAACATTGCTCAAAAATGTATTTTTTCCAAATGGGGCCAAGTTTTCATGGTTCAAACATCTTTGCCATGTTATTATGGGCCTCCCACGACCAAGACAAGGCCCATATCATTTTTATCCATTTTTTGGCATAATTTTATCTTATTTTAAGATTAAATTAAAAGGAAAATGGATGGATAATGGGTAGCTTAATTTCCAAGCATGACTCACCCAAGGAATCTTCATCTTTCTGCAGAGAATTGAAGAGCAAGGCAAGTGCATTGAAGACAAGAAGACTTGGTCAATAATTCAAAGCTTTTTAATATAAAAAATTCAAGAATTCCACAAAGGCAACTAGATGCTTCTTAGCTTCAATTCTAAGCACTCAATGCTTATATATAGGCTAGCTTACTTCAGTAACAAAAGAGACAAGTTCAGAAACAAAGCCTTACTCATAATACACTTGTAACCACTTGAAAAATTTCAAAGAAAATTCAAATTCGAGTTTTTAATTTCAGTCCATTTCAATACAAACTAAGCATTCAAACATCATCTCTGAGCTTCACTGAAACTATCCCAATCAATTGCAAGCCTTAAACCTCACTGAATCGAGCTACACAGGTCACGATTTTCTCAAACTAAAACTAACTTGTATCTCATAACACACGCATATCTAGCAAGATGTAGACATATATTTGGACTTGGTGTGGTGTGTAGATCATTTCTGGAACTTTAATTGAGTTTTAGACGCTTACACACGAAGTTACCATTTTAGGGTTCATAACCTAAAAATTAGGGCTTTCTGAAATAGGCAAAATTAGAGATTCTAAGTGGTACCATTGAGTTCGTATGGATCAGACGAATTGAATGGATAGGTCGCGCCAAATTTCTTTTATGTCTAACCCCTATTCGTTATTTTCCAGGTTTAAGCTTCATCTATTACAGCGCTTTTGATAAGAAAGCGCTATTAAAAGTCCTGGCGAGAGGTTGAAGATGATGAGGTGTCCTCACCTCATTGGACAGCAAGCGCGCGTTTTTTTAAACTTAACCCTTGGTTTTAGTGTTTGCAGGCGCGTCATAATTGGTGGACCCTCACAATCTGAGCCATCTGATTTCATTTATTATCCATCCAACGCATCAGAATGAGGACCTATCCCATGGACCTTATTTAATTTCCACACCTGATCAGTATCCTTTTATTTTCTATTTTTATTTTAATTTCTTTGTTAAATTAATTAAAAATAGTTTTAAAAATCCAAAAAATACACAAAAAATATTTTTAGACTTCTAAAATAATATATTATTTTCTGAAATAAAAATATTTTATTTTCCTTCAAAATTTCAATATTTTGTATAATTAATTAGTATATATTTATATATTTGCTTTTTAATTATTCTAACCAATCAAAAAATCATAAAAAAAATTGTTCTTTATGTTAAATATTGTTTATATATTATAAACTAATTTTGTACATATTTTTAATAATTTTCTCTTTAAGTTTTAATTATTTGTGTAATTATTTGCATAATTATGTATTAATTAACTTAATCAATTTCAAATCAATTTCAAAAATTCCAAAAAAATTAGTTTTGTTTTAAAATTAATTAACAAATATTTTGTACATATTTTAAACTTAATTTCTAGGTTTAAATCTATTTTCATCTTTTTTCTTCATTTTAATTTAATTAATCATGCATTAATTATAATTAAAATCAATCATAAAAAATCCAAAAACATGCCCTTTTATTTTTCTTGCAATTTAAATTCCTAGATAAATGTATAGGATGTCAAATTCATGTAAATAGGCTAGTTTACATTTCCTGCACAATCGATGTAATAGCGTAGATTTACTTTCCGCACTTTACATTTCCGCATTTTAATTTCCAGCAAATATAAACTGCGTGTATGTCAAAGATAAAATTGAACCGTTAGATCACTAACTTCAAAGATAAAATATCTGAATCCAAACACAATCACACTTGCACCTTTCAAGGTAATCCCTTTCTCATTCTTTTCAAAATCAAAGTCAAAATTCTACTATTTTGAGTACAAAATCGAACCTTGCGTTTATATCCGGTGAAAGGATAGATTTTTAAAGGAAATAGGATAAAGACCTTACAACTCAGGGTAGACCTCCTAGTTTGCTTGCTCAAATCAAAACAAACAAAATTCTCATACACTGTTGTTTTTCAAAACAAAACTTCCAAAAAAGACAATACTTTGTATACATCCAAACACGGATTATTACAAAGTTAACGTTCTTTTCAAAAACATCTTTCGAAAGATAAACAAGCATTTTGTATACATCCACACACGGATCATTACAAAATTCAATTTACAAAAGTATTTGAAACCACATATGAGCATTCTAAAACAATTGAAAAGTGATCGAAAAACAAGTGAGCTAAGCAAACTTAAGAGCCCATGGATAACCATGGATACAAAGGGTGCTAACACCTTCCCTTTGTATAACCTACCCCCTTACCCAGAATTTCTTAAAGGTCTTTTTTCTGTTTCTTTTATAAACCTTTTCTTAATTGGATAAAATAAAAGGTCGGTGGCGACTCTGTGAATTTTCAAAAATGCGAAAGCATTAAGCGATAAAAAAGAGTCAGTTCACGTATCTCTCCAGAACAGAGGTATGGCCCGGATTAAAAAACGGAGGTCCACACCATTGTACCAGTCTTCTTGTACAATCATAGTACACAAGGCATAACTACAAAGAACTTGCGCCAACTGAATGCCCTCTCTAGCCTTCAGCATTTCGACGGTCTGATACTCAGTCCAACCCTTGTGACTCGCAAGCTAAACTGATGACCTACGAACATCGGACCGCATGCCATCCACAAAAATGTATTCCCAAGCTGGTCCATTGACAACACCTCTCGAGTTATGGTGATCCTTGAGAGACTGGAATGGACGAAACGTTGCTCCGACAATTTCCCTTAGGAAGATACTTTCATCCCAACATAAAATCCTACAAATAGTCTGTTCGTTCCTACCTCAGACTTATCTGATTCTTCCTTGATCCGTTGCGCTACTCTGATTCCAACAAGTCACACAACTTGAAATCCTCTGAGTCACGTTATATCCATAATTCACTTAGTTTCCTTTAATACACAATAATTCCTTATCCACAGTTGTCCAATTACAACACGTTCCAGGTCTCCATATACATCCATCATCAACTACTACTCGTCAAAGTTGCATACTCTCCAGAATCAAGCTTCTACTTACTCTGCCATTCCATATAGTTCATCTACCACAACTTAGGTACACGTTTCTATCTTAGGACATTGAAACCCAAAAATTCACTGGCTTAGAGGTTCGTCCTTGTCACTGATTTCTACAGCGTACATCTGCTATGTTTGTCATTCCAACAAATCTTGTTGCTCAACCGGTATTTCGAACCCTTCACGATGTACTGCAGCTTATGATAACTCTAGCAGTTTTACACAACTTCTACCCAACCATACACCTTCATTCTCTTAGCGTAGTATCACCTCTGATAACTCGTGCGACTTACAGATATAACAATCCACCCATAGCCACACTCTATTCACACAGTCATCTAATGTCTGTTCCACCTCTGACCTAAACTGACTTCCTCGGCGGCTGCATCCTTCATTGCGGTGCTTCTAACAGTCAGAGTGTAGCCACAATGCAAGAAATTGCACTTTGCACTTGGAACATCTCTCTTATAGACTCCTTAGAAGTTCTCACACCAAAAATGTCTATGCTTTACCAAGATTCACATTTCTTTACTCAGAGTATCTAGCAATACCTTACTGGACACATCACACATCGAGCCGATCCAAGATACAACTTGCATATTCCATCACCGGTCGCCAATGGTACATGATATCCACTCGCTATGCTGACCAGGATATCATGACCGCACATGAGTCTCACTCTAGACACTCATGCAAGATTTCCAACATAACACTTCACAAAACGAGGACATCCCCAAGGTACAATCAGATACTAACTCACGCGATCACGATCACTCAGAGTCTCCATAAGTATAGTATTGGGTCTTGATCCATCACATCATCGCCTGTCTAGTTATTCCTCTACTATCGAGTGCGATGTATGGATCCTTATCCCACATACCTTATGAGAGTCTGGATCTGTGTCTCACGAGTGCCAAATCAGAATTCCACCTTGAGCTTCAGATCACCTTTGTCCCACACATGTCGGAAAAAGGATGACTCACGCATCTCGTGCACGATAGCGATACTGTGGCATTATACCCATCTAGTAGTACCAACATGGTGGTCCAACTCCGAGGCTATGTATCCAGGTAACCTACCTCAGTGGCATATAGTGATCCCCACGTGTATCCTATAGTCGCAACTGACAAGTGTCTGAATAGACCTCCAATAGGTTCTTCGTTCCTCAAGTCCTTCGAACCACACTCCTCAGGATGCTAAAACCTGAGAGTGTTACACATCAAGGTTTACTCACTCGGAAAGCCAAACGCCAAACATGGAGATTTGATGTTCAACTTCAGATTACCATGCCGTGCGCGTACCCACTCGTCCCACGCGTGCATCAGATTCCAAGGATAATTCAGTTCAAATAGGAATACTATGGTTCCTAACAACCAACATAACTGCGATCATCCTACTGACGTTCCGGATAGATCTTAGTTCTTACTCGCCTGAACGCCCAATGCCAAGCGTAGTTCTATGGCTTCACTCGGGGTCAGACGAACAACAACTAACAAGAACTTAGGTTACTGCATTTCACGCTTCTACATCATTTCATATTCCATCTAGCGTAGTTCTAGAACTTAAATATAAAATGATAAGAACAGAAATAAACATCCTCTTCTATCGACTGGGTATTCAAGCCTCGCCCAATCGTATGTTACCACACTCGTACATTCCACCAACCTTTACTAGGTAACCACTTTCGTCTAAGATACACCAAGTTGAATCAGGATCCAATACTCCGTCCATCCAATTACTGTCCATGCCAGCGTAATCAGAAAGGTCTGACTCCTCTATTCGCGCTTCCAAAGGTTATTCTGTCCTATCAGCTCACCAGCCACACCTAACACTGGCAGCATCATCAGTACTGAATCCTAATAAATCCCAGCTCAACACCTTCGGAGAATCTCACTTACAAGGCCCTATCTCAATCCTTACTGGATTTCCCTTGCTATTACCAAGACTTAGAGAAAGTTTCACTCCGTCCAATCAAGATCCTGTGAGTTCTAGTTGTCTCGATCCACACCTTGATAGTTCGGGTATCACTACTTCACGTCAACCGCTCTCCTTAAACTCGACGACTCCAATACTCTCCACTTACGTCGTCCAAACAATCCATTACTCATCCCACTCCAACTACTTGGGTTCACAACACTTACAGGTTTACGAGTCCTCGTGGCGGCTCTGCCGTAATTCTACCGTCCCACACTCAGTCGATGAGTTGATCAAGTTCAATGACTGAATGTGATACTAGTAAAATCAGGCTAGCAACGCACACATGTGAGGAGAAAGGAATTGCTAGTGATGTCTCATGGCTCGGTCGAGAATCGACCTGCTCTGATACCAACTGTAACACCCCATACATAACTGACTAGTATATTATGCATGAAACGTTAAAATTGATATTGAGTACATACAAAAGCTATAGATATAGAGAGATCCATATAAAATACAACATGAAATTCTACTAAGAATTACAACACATGTGTCTTCAATGGATCTGCACAGCGGAAAATGAGATCTGATGAGGTCTCCGAGCCGTCACCACTTTAAGCCGTCAATCCGAACCTGCTATCTGTCAAACGCTACTAAACTGCACCTGAAAAAATATAAGTTGATTGGGGTGAGATTACTAAATCTCAGTGAGTCCTCCTATCCTATGGGTCCACTCGGTTCTACAGGGTACATGCATCAACAAAACCGAATCCACCATCGATTCGGGGTTTATCCTCACATCCGGTACAAGTACGGAGCAAACACATGAATCGTCCACCATAGGAGTCATCGTATCACAAGTACACAGATAGTACAACAAACACGTATGCAGACCCATACCCATGTACGGGGAATCCAGAAGTGGTAACAACCAACTACCAAGGCTGCACACACACCCTCGGTGAGTAACCAAGTACCTGTCGTCAAGAAGACTCGCACAAGACCCATCGCTAGATGAAACAGATAGATCCTATGTGGCATTCCATCCGTGACGAGTTATAGCGGTGATGTTGCCTACACGGCGTCACGGCCTCATCATCATCCATACGCAATATGGTATCCACAAGTGCGAATACGCCTAATTGACTGTACGAGCCCATCCGGTTAGGAGCGTAGTGGTGTAGCCTACGTGGCACCACTATAGGTGAGTTATCCATGTGATATCGCCTAATTGGCATCACAACTCCACCATACCAAGAACGCCAATGTATCACGCCTTTGGGAAACGCCCTGAAAGACCCCGCATGTACATCGCAATGGTATCTTTGGAAACTAGTCCATACACAATGGTGCCTTACCACCTGGTATTGGCCCACTTCGATTCTAGCATACCACACGCATAACAAGCGTCAATCACACAATACAATCAAAGTCGATCGTTTAACCAAAACGACGGTGTCAACAGGATTTCATGCACATCACATAGTTGCATATCATCTCCAACATGGATATAATATTCGTAATAGAAATAAACATTCTACTTAATGCATGATATAATAATTAATAACAATCGGAAAGACAAAAAAATCTCGTGATAAGTTAATATTCTGGTTTGGGGACCAATTTAATTAGAAAGTACACGTCGCTAGCTTTCCAACGATATAAAGTTTGCGCGAAACGGACTTACGACGCAAAAGTTACGGATTTCTTAAGTTTGCTGATTTTTGCACTTTTGCCCAGGGTAACCGGTTACCCAGAAGTCAGTAACTGGTTACTGGCAAGAAAAATGCCCAGAAACGCAAATTTACACAGAGTAATCGGTTACCCAAATGCCAGTAACCGATTACCCTGAAGCAGAATCAATTTTCTGCATTTTAAGGGTTCTATAACAGTCCCAAATGCTCTATAATGAATCCCCTGCACTACCAATACAGTCCCAACAATTTTATATCACACATATATTCATAATCATCAACATGCAACATATACTCATCAATTTAGCAAGTTGATCACATGCAATATGGATTATCACTCAAACCCCAATTCCCAACATAAACCCTTGCATACAAATTCCCCAAGGTATCTAACTAAGGACTCACCTTGCTAAAAAGGAGGTTGAGAGGATGATCATGCAGCCACTGAACCCTCACCATATCAGCATGCATGTCCCAACTTCAAACTCGTTTTTCTCCTTCAAAACAGAAGCTATAAACATGAACCTTATATGCAAATTGAAGAGAATTTCGTTAGCTTTCCAATGGGACCAGAATCGATACAATCGGAGTTATGAGCAAGGAGTTATGACCTGTTTTGTGGGTGCTGTCCATGGTGTGCGAAAATGGAGATATGAGCTTCTTTCCCCTTTTGCTCATAAGCTCTATCTCTCTCTTTCCTTCATAAATTTGGCTTGTATGACTCTACCACCAAACATGCCCTTATGTTCCCATGCAACTAGAAACAAATGTCCATTATGCCCTCTAACTAAGCTATAATTACCAAGATGCCACCTTGTTGGGTTCTAACTAATCCACTTACTCTCTTAGTAATGCTTCTTAGATTAATATGGAATAAGATCAATATGTCCACTAACTATCATTTAACCAATTAGATGATAATTATCAGTGTCAAAGAATCGAGGTATTACATTCTCCACCCCTTAAATAGAATTCGTCCTCGAATTCTTTTCGATCACCACGAAAACAAACCCTTCATCTATCCAATCAAGGGAAAGAATGTTACTCACCTTCGTCCTTAGATAATCTCACTACTCTGTCTGAGGATCATTCGATGTGAGGAAACATAATCTGCCAACACTTGCATTCCACTATGCATAATTAGAACCTTAACTCTCAAGCAACACTACTAAGAATTGATATTGAGTACATACAAAAGCTAAAGTTATAGAAAGATCCATATAAAATACAACATGAAATTCTACTAAGAATTACAACACACGTGTCTTCAATGGATCTGCACAGCGGAAAATGAGATCTAACGAGGTCTCCGAGCCATCACCACTTCCAAATCTTCAGTCCAAACCTGCTACTGACCAAACGCTACTAAACTGCACCTGAAAAAATATAAGTTGATTGGGGTGAGATTACTAAATCTCAGTGAGTCCTCCTATCCTATGGGTCCACTCGGTTCTATAAGGTACATGCATCAACCAAACCGAATCCACCATTGATCCGGGGTTTATCCTTACATCCGGTACAAGTACGGAGAAAACAAGTGACTCGTCCACCATTGGACTTGCCTAAAACAAATACACATTGTATATCAAACAAGTATGCAAACCTGCATCCATATACGGGGAATCCAGGAGTGTAACAACCTCGGCTAGATTATGGAATAAATGTATCCTCGGTGAGTAACCTCCTGCCTATTGTCAAGGGACTTGTACAAGCACACTGCAATACGGTTAAACGGGTTCGCACAAGCCTAAGTGGCCGCGAAATGACCTTAGCCTAATTGGTGTCATTGTCCCGTTAACCTTCTTCACGCTAGTGAGTTACGCCGAGTACAAACCGCCACCTTGACTGTAACACCCCATACATACATTGCCTAGGATATACGTATATGGCATTAAAATGGTACTCGAAAATCATAAACATAAGCAGCGGAATAGATAATGTATAAGTACAAGTACAAAAGCCCAAACTGTCATGGCCAAAATACATGAGTTCCAACTAGTACAAATACATATCCATAGTACAAAAGATGGAGATACAAAAGATCATAGACTACAACAAAATGCATCGCCAAGGAACATCAACTCGAAGCTAAGTCATCTTACCCTTGCCTCGATCCTGCCTCGAACCACCTGTAAAAAGAATAATTAGAATGGGGTGAGATTACTAAATCTCAGTGAGTCTCCCTATCCTACGGGTTCACTCAGTTCTACAGGGAACATGCAACAAGATAGATTCACCGAGAATCCAAGTTGTCCTCACGGCCAGGTACAAATACAAACAAGGTACACCACCATTGAAAGTCCCATAACTATCCAACGTGGTCACAAAGACAACCACATAGTCAAACCACCGTATGCAAACCCGTACCCATGTAAGAGGAATCCAGGAGTAAGTTACAGCCCGCTCATTAGGCTACGCAATCCACACCCTCGGTGAGTTACACCCGTACATCGCATCAAGAGACTTGCACATGCACACCGCAAGACAAATCGGATTTACTTCCTAAATGGATTCCATCCGAGATGAGTTACAGCCGCGATGTTGCCTTAATGGCGCCTGACCCCATCTTTGTCTATACGCCGATGTGTTAACGGCTAGTGCAATACGCCATCTTGATAATACGAGCCCACCGGGCGAAAGCCTAGTGATCTTGCCTACATGGCATCACTAGAGGTGAATCGAAGGTAATATTGCCTACATGGCATTACCTCTCCACCATACCAAGCACGCAGATGTGTTAACGGCTAGTGGAGAAACGCCCTATAAGACCTCCACATGCACATCGCAATGATAGCTCAGGTGTGTAGAACATACCGAGAACGCCAATGTGTTAACGGCTAGTGGAGAAACGCCCTTGAAGACCTCCACATGCACATTGCAACGGTATTAAGTGTTCTATGCGATTTACCCCCTAATAGCCTAGGCCCACTCCGATTCAAGCATACCACAACACAATCAAGCCACACAGGCAAAGCGTCTCCGAACGTTCAACCAGAACGAACGAGAATAACAATGATCACATCATAACACAAATCAACAATTGCATATCTCAAATATACATGCATACAAGTAAGATGGTGATCATATCATAGTCTCATACACATAAAACATGTACTGGTATATCATACGAGTCGTAAGAGGCCTTCGATTCCAATACGAAGCGAAACTGCACTCATATGGGAGAATTTTCAATTATGTATCAGACTAGTTCGCTACAGCGAACTTCTATTCGCTACAGCGAACTCAAACAGAAGCTAAACTTCTTCAAATCCAGGTCAGTTCGCTACAGCGAACTCCAGCGAAGCCCCGATTCACTACAGCGAAGGAAAGTTCGCTACAGCGAATAAATCAATTCAACTCCCAGGTTTATTCGCTACACAGTTCGCTACAGCAAATGAAAGTTCGCTGCAGCAAACTCTGCAAAATCAGCAAAAATGCAGAACGCGTTTGGGGTCCCCAAACACCAAAATCTCACATGCAATCATTCTTGATGGAGTAATAAGACATGGTAAATGTACATATACGAATTACTACTAGAATAGAGTCTAAAAACATGCATGAGTATGAAACATATACTCTCAATCCCTTAATTCCCTCATTGGCATAAACCCCAAAATCTCCCCAAAGTCTCTATCTATGAGACTCACCTGAAATCAGAAGAGAAGAAGCTGCTATCAGGTTGCTTGAAGATGGATTAGAGCTGAGATGATGATCTTCTAAACATGCAAGGTGAGTGATGAAGTTTTGATATGGGTTCTCTTCTTCTTTCTTCCCTGTTTCACGTTCTCTTCTTCTCCCTCCACAAAATTCTGTTTTGTTCCAAAGACAAGAAAATGAACTCAGCGAAACAACCCCTTAAGTCTTAGTGTTAGGTACAATGACCACAATACCCCCCAACTAGACTTTATTTCCCATGATGCCATTTAGTTACATTCTAACTAAATAGAAAATAAATAGGATATTACATTCTCCCCCCCTTAAATAGAATTCGTCCTCGAATTGGAAAACTTACCAGAACAGGTGAGGATACAACTCCCGTATCTCTGACTCGAGCTCCCAAGTAGCTTCGTTACGACGCGACTCTTCCCATAACACCTTAACAAGAGGTATCTCTTTGCTTCTCAAGGACTTACTAGCGTACTCCAGAATACGACACGGCATTGGTTGGAAAGAAAGATCTGGTTCAACTTCAATTGTATCCGGTAGGATAGGATGAAACGAATCCGACACAAACTTCCGCAACTGAGACACATGGAATACGTCATGCAGCTCAGATAGTGAAGGAGGCAACGCTAACTGGTATGCGACTTCACCTATCCGTCTCATGATCTGATAAGGTCCTACGTATCTCGGGCTAAGCTTGCGTGTCTTAAATG
Source organism: Vicia villosa (assembly GCF_029867415.1). Lineage (NCBI taxonomy): Eukaryota > Viridiplantae > Streptophyta > Magnoliopsida > Fabales > Fabaceae > Vicia > Vicia villosa. Next base: position 246,112 of record NW_026705832.1, on the reverse strand, counting down.
GTCCTTTCAATCTCAACCTCGGAGTCACCTTCAAGAACACATGATCTCCTACATCAAATTCCAACGGTCTCCTTCGTTTGTCCGCATAACTATTCTGTCGATCTTGAGCTTGCTTCATCTTATCTTGAATCATCTTAACCTTCTCCGTGGTTTCTTGAATTATTTCCGGTCCAAGAATTCCCTTCTCACCAACTTAAGACCAACACAACGGTGATCGACACTTCCTTCCATACAAGGCTTCGTATGGGGCCATACCGATACTCGCATGATAACTGTTGTTATACGCGAATTCTATCAAAGGTAAGTTATCTTTCCAACTTCCACCAATTTCCAAGATACATGCCCTCAGCATATCCTCAATGGTCTGAATAGTCCTTTCTGTTTGTCCATCTGTCTGAGGGTGGTTAGAAGTGCTCAAATTCAGATCGGTACCCATCTCTTGATGAAAAGCTTTCCAAAATCGGGAAGTGAACTTCGGATCTCTATCCGACACAATGCTAGATGGTACACCGTGCAACCTTACAATCTCCACTACAAACAGCCTCGCAAGGTGAGAAACCTTGTGAGTTGTCTTAACCGGTAAGAAATGCGCGAACTTGGTCAAACGATCCACTATCACCCATATCGAGTAATGGCCGCCCAATACCCGTGGTATTCCCACAATGAAGTCCATGGATATATTGTCCCATTTCCAAACAGGAATGTCCAATGGTTGTAGCATACCACCGGGCCTTTGGTGTTCTATCTTCACTTGTTGACATATCACACACTGCTCTACATAGTTAGCCACATCTCTTTTCATACTGGGCCACCAAAAACTCCCTTTCAAATCCTGGTACATCTTGGTTGATCCGGGATGAATGGTGAATTTGCTCTTGTGAGCCTCGTCCAGAATTAACCTCCTTAACTCTGCGTCATTTGGCACACACATCCTTCGTCCAAAAAGAATGAGTCCATCAGATGTACGAACGAAATCTGGAAGGTTTGCTTTAGCCTGCAATTCTACATCATTCCACTGTGCATGACGGATCCTTTCCTGCAACTCATTCTCAATACACAAGTTGCTTATCAACACACCCGTTGGTGCCCACTCAAATCGTAAGTCCAAATTTCTGAACTTCTCCATAAGGCCAAATTCTATCATCATCAGCTCTGCAACTTTAATCTCTTTCCTACTAAAGGCATCCGCTACCTTATTAGCTTTACCGGGATGGTATTTCAAATCAAAGTCAAAGTCCTTTAAGTATTCCATCCATCTCCTCTGACGCATGTTAAGTTCCCTCTGATCAAAGAGATACTTTAAACTCTTATGATCGCTAAACATCTCAAAATGAACTCCATACAAATAATGTCGCCACACCTTGAGCGCGAACACAATTGCAGCGAGTTCAAGGTCATGGGTAGGATAATTCTCTTCATGAGATCTCAGCTGTCTAGATGCATAAGCTACAACCTGTCCATCTTGCATTAACACTCCACCTAACCCTTTCTAAGAAGCATCACAGAAAACATCGTAAGATCGATTTGGATCTGGGATCACCAACACTGGAGTTGTAGTCAATTTCTCCTTGAGTTTCTGAAAACTCTTCTCACATTCTGAATTCCATTCGAATGAAACCTCCTTCCTTGTAAGCCTGGTCAAAGGTAATGCTAGCTTGGAAAATCCCATGATGAACCTCCGATAGTAACCTGCCAAGCCTAGGAAACTACGGACCTCAGTTGCATTCTTGGGTCGTTCCCAATTTATCACTGCTTCTACCTTTGAAGGGTCTACAGCTACGCCACCGCCAGATATGACATGTCCAAGAAACTTAACTTCGGACATCCAGAACTCACACTTACTAAACTTCGCAAACAACTGCTTTTCTCTGAGAACCGACAACACAATCCTCAAATGCTCCATGTGCTCTTCGATAGTCCGATAGTATATCAGTACGTCGTCTATAAAGATTACCACGAACTGATCCAAATATGGTTGAAACACCCGGTTCATGTAATCCATAAAGACAACAGGAGCATTGGTTACACCGAATGGCATAACCAAGAACTCATAATGACCGTATCTCGTCCTAAAAGCAGTCTTAGATACATCCGAACTCTTAACCCGAATCTGATGATATCCCGACCTAAGGTCAATCTTCGAGAACACACAGGCTCCTTTCAATTGATCCAGGAGGTCATCAATCCACGGTAGAGGATACTTGTTCTTTATGGTTACCTTGTTCAGCTGACGATAGTCAATGCACAAACGCATACTACCGTCCTTCTTCTTTACTAATAAGACTGGGGCTCCCCATGGAGAAACACTAGGACGAATGAAGTGTTTCGCCAACAACTCTTCTAACTGGCTCTTCAACTCTCTTAGTTCTGCAGGAGACATCCTATAAGGGGCGATCAAAACTGGAGCGGTACCCGGAACAAGATCAATAGAGAATTCAACTTCCCTTTTCGGCGGAAGAGAAGTAACATCCTCAGGAAATACATCGGAAAATTCACACACAACCGGAATCTCCAATACACTCTTCTTGTCCTTGGAGTCCGACGTAAGAACCAAAAGGAAAGACTTCTTTTGAGCAAAAAGGTAGTTGACTACGTTAATCGTACCTTCAAGAAGATGTTCAATGGCATCGGTTGATGTAGTCTCCTCAGCAGGAATGAAGATAGCCTTCTCTTTACAACCGATGTACACCGAGTTAGCTGACAACCAGTCCATACCAAGTACTACATCGATCTTCTTGAGCGGTAGACAAATGAGGTCAATCAAGAATCTACGACCATTGAAGGTAATAGAACACTCCTTGCAAATTTCTCGAGCTTCTACCACATCGTCCATAGCCGACGAGATAATCATAGGATTAGGAAGAAGACTCGTTTCAAAGCCAAGCCTCCGCACATAAGGATAAGAAATAAAAGAATGTGTTTCTCCACAATCAACTAGCACAAACAAGGGTTGATCATTAACATAACACGTACCAACAACAAGATTAGTGTTTCCTTGGGCCTTCCTAGCGTCCAAGGTGTAAACAAGGCCTCTAGTCTTCTCGGGAGCATTCGGGGCAGTACAATCCCTCGCGTAATGCCCTGGCTGGTCACAACGGTAACATCTCCCAGAGTCTGGCTTGCAATTCCCAAAGTGATTTCCTTTGCATCTAACACATCGGGGAGGTTGAGTATAGCGATCTCCATAAACCTGTTTCTTCATGGCTGGAGAATTGCGGGGTTTCAAATGCTGTCCCGACCTTACTTGTTCCCTACGAACCGGCTTATTCTGTTCTCTTTCATCTTGGAATCTCTTCAATGTGTTCTCGGCAACATAGCATTGCCTCAAACACTCAGCATAGGTGGTAAACTCCCTTTGAGACACACTGTGCACAATATCAGCATTCAGCCCCATGAGAAACTGATCAATCTTCCACAACTCATCTGGTGCATAAGATGCTTGTCTGGAATAGGCAGCCATGTCCTCAAACTTCTCAGCATATTTAGATACTGACATGTTGCCTTGCTTGAAAGATTGAAATTCACGCTCCTTCAAAGCACGCACGCTGTTGGGATAGTACTTCTCCAAGAAAGCTGTCTTGAAATGTTGCCAATCCTTTGGAATCCCTCAGTTAGTGAAATACGTAGACTCCGTATTCCACCATCTACCTGCTGGTCCCTTCATTTTCTGAGCAGCAAAGATCACCTTCTCTTCTTCTGTGCACTGAATAGCCTGGAATATCATCTACATAGCATATAGCCAATCATGAGCAATCACAGGATCTATGCCACCCAAGAACTCTGGCGGATCCATCCGAAAGAAAGCACGAAAGTCAGGCCCTGCTGCAGGTTGAGGAGTAGGAGCAGGAGCGGTTGGTTGTTGCCCTTGCATGCCTTGCATCATCTGCATCATCATCTGATTTTGCTGTTGCATCGGTTGCATTATCTACACCCAAGGCACACCCGCATTCTCAGTTTCAGGCTCCGTCTCCACATTCCTTGTCCTGGGCCTTCCGGGACCTCTGCGTTGTTCAGCCATCTTCCTGTTTGTCCTACACACGGAATCAAGTTGATCGGGCTTAATGCCATAAGTAAGACATAAGGAATCATGCCGACACTACACATATGAGGCAGAATTATGCTGACTTATGATGTTCCGTGGCAAAGCCGAGAATCGACCTGCTCTGATACCAACTGTAACACCCCATACATACATTGCCTAGGATATACGTATATGTGTCGCTACCGCGAAAATTAACAGAGTCGCCACTAACATATTTATCCTGAAAAGGAAGGGAATGCCAGCAAACCACAAAACAAAACAACGGTCTCACGACCAGAGAAAAAGGGTAAGGGAGTCGGTTACGCGAGGAGAAGGTATTAGCACCCCTCGCGCCCATCGTACTCGATGGTATCCACGCCTGTGTCTAAAACTATGGGTGTGTAACAAATCTACACTAATCTGGACTAAAATGAATGCAGAATGTAGGGAAAAGAAAATATTGTGCTCGCACGGGCCCTACCCCGCTGCCTACGTATCTATTTTGCAGAATCAGAGCTACCGTAGCTCGGCTAACTAATTTCTGTTTGTTTTGTGTTTTTTAGGTGAACGAGTTACATTCACACTCCGCTGCTCGACCTTTGGAGACTTATGCTTGGGAATGGAGCGGAAATAACAAGCTCTTAAGAAAAGAAAATCAAAGAGTGTGGTTTGTGTTTTAAAGAATGCATGAGGAAGACCTAAGCTAAGGGGGAAAGCTTGCTACCTAATGTTATCATACAAAGGGTACAAGTCTAAACTAAACTATCAACCTACGAGGGAAAAGGGAAAGCACACAAATAGCCCACAAACGAGCATCCGCTCGTAAAGCAAACAAACCAACGGTACTGACCGAATGGTAGAAAAGCGGTCCCGCCATAGCCAAGGGGAGCAGCTCAACCCAAGTCAACCAAGCATTAGACCTCGTGAAAATGATCGGGCCATAGACAAGAGGGCGGACCCCTCTCAGCAACCAAGCCGTTACGGATCATAAAGGAAAACGGTGCGTGCTTACACCGAGCATCAACGTCGAGCAACGCGAGCTATAGGAAAGGCGGGGGTCCGGCTACATGAACCCTTTTCCTGACATACTCGATAACAAGATCTTGTGCAGGTTCAGAAGCGAGCCACGCGTAGCGTGCGCTTACTGAACGGACTCGATGAGACTAGGCGGGGGTTGATTGCTAACCCTTTCCGCATGCCTTCCATGAGGACTTAACGGGGTGCCATATAGGACTTATTACACCGTGACTCCCTTCCGCAAAGCACAAATGTAAACACACCAACAAAAACAGAGCCTCTTTCGAGGGCTTGGCCAGATGCATGTCTAGGTCCTACTTCTCATGTTAAAGGATGATGCGAGAAAGCGGTAAAAGGGACAAGGAGATACCGAGCGGATAGCAAATCCGCAGTGAGCTAGCAACGCAAGCGGAACTAAAATACTTCACGTAATCTAACATCCAGCAAAGCTAGGAGTCCAGCATAAGCGTCAAAGCGATGCGGTGTGAAAATAAATCACAACTGCTATGTGGTGCGTATAAAACACAACCACACAAGCAACCTGCAAGAAATACAATCCAGACAATACAGGAATATATATCTCAATGAATGAGAGATCAGGTGAATCTCATCGGGAATAAGTTTGTGTCCCACAAATAAAGTGGAACACGACGCAAATCAATCGCACCAGAAACGAAATTGTGTCCCACAAATAAAGTGGAACACGAAGCAAGTCGAATCACAATCAAAGGCTCTCTCGAAGTACCTCGCACATCTCAACAACCAAATCAGTAATAACAAGACAAACGCGTATCGGCCATAGAAAATAATAGAAATTAAATCCTAATTAAATTTTAAAATAAAAATCTAACAAGATTAAATTGTTTTTGTGACATTTTAACTAGAACTAGAATATAACTATGAAAGAAAACAATTAGAGTCTAACAATCAAAAGATTACATGTTTTTTTATTATCTCTTTATATCAAGTAAAAGTCTAACAATACAATTGTAATTATAACATCTATTCACTAAGGAAAAACATAAAAAAAGAAAACTATTTCTAACATGCAAAGAAATGTAAATCAGGGGGTGTATTGCTGAGTGAAGGAGTAAGGGCGCAGGCCCAAGCACACTAGCCCATCAGCATGTTTTTGTCACAGTTTTCAGATTTTTGTGTCTAAATGGTGTTGCATTGGGCTCAAATAGGGGTACAAATCTAGCAATTCGTAGCCCAAGCAATGTTAATCCAAATCCTATAGTTCCAACACATTTTCTTTAACATCCAATAATCAGATTTTTGTCCAATTACTGTCAAATTAAAAGTCCACTTAATTAACAAAAAACCCGATTAAGAACAAAGTAAAAATTAAAAGAGGATTAGGTTCAAGAGATTTACGCTTCAGGTCTCCCTTCCTCTCCTCGTGGACGAAACCGCGGCGGCTCTCCGAGCTTCTTCTCCGGCGATACGTGACAGCGTGTTCCTCCTTCAACCGCCATCGACCGCTCCTAACCTCTCAGTTTTGTTCATCTCCGTTCCTCCTCTCCGACGAATCCCTCTCAATCTCGCTCGCCTATCTCAGTCTCTCGTGGTTTCTTTGTCTCAAATTTGTTTCGTTCTCGAATCGATCGGTGAACACACTCAATCTTTCTCTTCTTCTTCTCAATTTCTTTGTGCGTTTAGCGATGATGTTGAAGGTGTGCGGAGGTTACGTTCGTGCGTGTTAACATTACAGTGATGAAGGCACGATGTTGTTGCGTTGAAGATTGAAGATTGATGATGAAGGTTGAAGATGTTATGCAGTTGTTTGAAGCTGTGAATGGTTTCAAAGCAGGGAGACGAAGATGAATATGATGCCGTGCTGTTACGATATTGCGTTGATGCGAAGCAATTCAGAGAGAGTTCCGAGAGAGATTTTTCTGAGTTTTTTGACGAAGAACTGAATGAGTTTGATTGAATGTGACGAACACGGTTCAGAGGGAAAGCAAGAGAGTTTGTTAGGTTTTTTCTTGTTTTCATTTTCTGTTGCAATTTTCTGTTGTTGGAGATGAATCAAGAGGATTCAGAGAGGGTTTCTTAGTGAATGATGAAGAAGATTATTGTTGAATTGAAGGAGGTTTGAATATTGGTTATGGAAGATTCAAGAAGAAGCTGACGGTTCAGAGAGAAGTGAAGATTGGTGTTGTTATGAATGGAGGAGAGGATTCTGTTAGAGATTTTTGTGTAGCTTTTTCTAGAGAACTTCGATGAAGATTTGAGGATTGGTGATGAAGAGTTGAATCGAGAGAGGGAGGGATTTTCAGTTAGAAGTCATGGAGAGAGTGAAGGTTCTCCGCAAAAGTTTGTTACCGGTGAATTCCCCCTTCTCAAATTTTGTTATCTTTTTTTCAGTTCAGCTTTTTTTTTCTCAGTTTTTGTTGATGAATATGAACGATCATGAAGAGGTTCTGTTTCCGTTTATTTTTTTTTTGTTTGCTGTATAATTCTGCTTTTTGCTTCCTCTTGGGCCCTGAACCGAAGTCTTTTCTCTTGCCGTTTCTTTTTGGTTTCTTTTGGTATGAAGCCGCGGTTCCGTTTATCTTGAATGCATATGCGGATGTTAGTTGAAATTTGAAGATGGAAGCAGGACATTTGGGAGCTTGAATCCTCACGGTAGCAAAAAGTTATGAACAAGACTCAAAGAATGATATGGAAGCATCAAGATCTTGGATAAGTTTATGATGATTTTTTTTATTGTCATTTTTGTAATGATGTATGGGCTTTTGAATGTAACTTGAACATTTGAATCTTTTGTAATGGACAATTAAAAAGAAATTTGGATATTTGAATTTTGTAAGTTTGTAAGTTTGGTGAATGAACTTGAAAATGTAGAAATTGGATTTTTGCATATGTAAATGAACATTAAAGCTCTTGAACTTGAATCTTGAACTTGAGTCAAACGGTCGTAAATATCGACTTTAAATGAATGATATTTGAATCAACACTTGCATGGATACTCTTTTAGTGAATAAACTTCAATTCGCTTGCAAACTCCAATGGACCCCTAATTCAATTCAATTTCTGATCCAAACCAAACTTGTACGATAAATCACCAAGAAATTGAAACTAAAATGACGCCTTGAACACAACGTCCTCTTCAAGCCCATAACCATGTACCATGATTTATTCCTTTGCAATTCATCCTACGAGCATGTTGACTTAATGACCTCGAACAATAGACACTCTTTTAACTTTTTTCTTGATTTTTGAATGACAAAATAAACGTCCTTCATAACTTATAGCACAGAGAAAGAGGGAAAATTTTGGGGGGCAACAATATGGCATTAAAATGGTACTCGAAAATCATAAACATAAGCAGCGGAATAGATAATGTATAAGTACAAGTACAAAAGCCCAAACTGTCATGGCCAAAATACATGAGTTCCAACTAGTACAAATACATATCCATAGTACAAAAGATGGAGATACAAAAGATCATAGACTACAACAAAATGCATCGCCAAGGAACATCAACTCGAAGCTAAGTCATCTTACCCTTGCCTCGATCCTGCCTCGAACCACCTGTAAAAAGAATAATTGGAATGGGGTGAGATTACTAAATCTCAGTGAGTCTCCCTATCCTACGGGTTCACTCAGTTCTACAGGGAACATGCAACAAGATAGATTCACCGAGAATCCAAGTTGTCCTCACGGCCAGGTACAAATACAAACAAGGTACACCACCATTGGAAGTCCCATAACTATCCAACGTGGTCACAAAGACAACCACATAGTCAAACCACCGTATGCAAACCCGTACCCATGTAAGAGGAATCCAAGAGTAAGTTACAGCCCGCTCATTAGGCTACGCAATCCACACCCTCGGTGAGTTACACCCGTACATCGCATCAAGAGACTTGCACATGCACACCGCAAGACAAATCGGATTTACTTCCTAAATGGATTCCATCCGAGATGAGTTACAGCCGTGACGTTGCCTAAATGGCGCCCGACCCCATCTTTGTCGATACGCCGATGTGTTAACGGCTAGTGCAATACGCCATCTTGATAATACGAGCCCACCGGGCGAAAGCCTAGTGATCTTGCCTACATAGCATCACTAGAGGTGAATCAAAGGTAATATTGCCTATATGGCATTACCTCTCCACCATACCAAGCACGCAGATGTGTTAACGGCTAGTGGAGAAACGCCCTATAAGACCTCCACATGCACATCGCAATGATAGCTCAGGTGTGTAGAACATACCGAGAACGCCAATGTGTTAACGGCTAGTGGAGAAACGCCCTTGAAGACCTCCACATGCACATTGCAACGGTATTAAGTGTTCTATGCGATTTACCCCCTAATAGCCTAGGCCCACTCCGATTCAAGCATACCACAACACAATCAAGCCACACAGGCAAAGCGTCTCCGAACGTTCAACCAGAACGAACGAGAATAACAATGATCACATCATAACACAAATCAACAATTGCATATCTCAAATATACATGCATACAAGTAAGATGGTGATCATATCATAGTCTCATACACTTAAAACATGTACTGGTATATCATACGAGTCGTAAGAGGCCTTCGATTCCGATACGAAGCGAAACTGCACTCATATGGGAGAATTTTCAATTCTGTATCAGACTAGTTCGCTACAGAGAACTTCTGTTCGCTACAGCGAACTCAAACAGAAGCTAAACTTCTTCAAATCCAGGTCAGTTCGCTACAGCGAACTCCAGCGAAGCCCCGATTCGCTACAGCGAAGGAAAGTTCGCTACAGCGAATAAATCAATTCAACTCCCAGGTTTATTCGCTTCACAGTTCGCTACAGCGAATCGTTCGCTACAGCGAATGAAATTTCTCTGCAGCAAACTCTGCAAAATCAGCAAAAATGTAGAACGCGTTTGGGGTCCCCAAACCCCAAAATCTCACATGCAATCATTCTTGATGGAGTAATAAGACATGGTAAATGTACATATACGAATTACTACTAGAATAGAGTCTAAAAACATGCATGAGTATGAAACATATACTCTCAATCCCTTAATTCCCTCATTGGCATAAACCCCAAAATCTCCCCAAAGTCTCTATCTATGAGACTCACCTGAAATCAGAAGAGAAGAAGCTGCAATCAGGTTGCTTGAAGATGGATTAGAGCTGAGATGATGATCTTCTAAACATGCAAGGTGAGTGATGAAGTTTTGATATGGGTTCTCTTCTTCTTTCTTCCTTGTTTCACGTTCTCTTCTTCTCCCTCCACAAAATTTTGTTTTGTTCCAAAGACAAGAAAATGAACTCAGCCAAACAACCCCTTAAGTCTTAGTGTTAGGTACAATGACCACAATACCCCCCAACTAGACTTTATTTCCCATGATGCCATTTAGTTACATTCTAACTAAATAGAAAATAAATAGGATATTACATTCTCCCCCCCTTAAATAGAATTTGTCCTCGAATTGGAAAACTTACCAGAACAGGTGAGGATACAACTCCCACATCTCTGACTCGAGCTCCCAAGTAGCTTCGTCAGGACGCGACTCTTCCCATAACACCTTAACAAGAGGTATCTCTTTGCTTCTCAAGGACTTACTAGCGTACTCCAGAATACGACACGGCATTGGTTGGAAAGAAAGATCTGGTTCAACTTCAATTGTATCCGGTAGGATAGGATGAAACGAATCCGGCACAAACTTCCGCAACTGAGACACATGGAATACGTCATGCAGCTCAGATAGTGAAGGAGGCAACGCTAACTGGTATGCGACTTCACCTATCCGTCTCATGATCTGATAAGGTCCTACGTATCTCGGGCTAAGCTTGCGTGTCTTAAATGGTCCTTTCAATCTCAACCTCGGAGTCACCTTCAAGAACACATGATCTCCTACATCAAATTCCAACGGTCTCCTTCGTTTGTCCGCATAACTCTTCTGTCGATCTTGAGCTTGCTTCATCTTATCTTGAATCATCTTAACCTTCTCCGTGGTTTCTTGAATTATTTCCGGTCCAAGAATTCCCTTCTCACCAACTTCAGACCAACACAACGGTGATCGACACTTCCTTCCATACAAGGCTTCGTATGGGGCCATACCAATACTCGCATGATAACTGTTGTTATACGCGAATTCTATCAAAGGTAAGTTATCTTTCCAACTTCCACCAATTTCCAAGATACATGCCCTCAGCATATCCTCAATGGTCTGAATAGTCCTTTCTGTTTGTCCATCTGTCTGAGGGTGGTTAGAAGTGCTCAAATTCAGATCGGTTCCCATCTCTTGATGAAAAGCTTTCCAAAATCGGGAAGTGAACTTCGGATCTCTATCCGACACAATGCTAGATGGTACACCGTGCAACCTTACAATCTCCACCACAAACAGCCTCGCAAGGTGAGAAACCTTGTGAGTTGTCTCAACCGGTAAGAAATGCGCGGACTTGGTCATACGAGTCGTAAGAGGCCTTCGATTCCGATACGAAGCGAAGCTGCACTCATATGGGAGAATTTTCAATTTTGTATCAGACTTGTTCGCTATAGCGAACTCAAACAAAAGCTAAACTTCTTCAAATCCAGGTCAGTTCGCTACAGCGAACTCCAGCGAAGCCCCGATTCGCTACAGCAAAGGAAAGTTCGCTACAGCGAATAAATCAATTCAACTCCCAGGTTTATTCGCTACACAGTTCGCTACAGCGAATCGTTCGCTACAGCGAAAGAAAGTTCGCTGCAGCGAACTCTGCAAAATCAACAAAAATGCAGAACGCGTTTGGGGTCCCCAAACCCCAAAATCTCACATGCAATCATTCTTGATGGAGTAATAGACATGGTAAATGTACATATACGAATTACTACTAGAATAGAGTCTAAAAACATGCATGAGTATGAAACAAATACTCTCAATCCCTTAATTCCCTCATTGGCATAAACCCCAAAATCTCCCCAAAGTCTCTATCTATGAGGCTCACCTGAAATCAGAAGAGAAGAAGCTGCTATCAGGTTGCTTGAAGATGGATTAGAGCTGAGATGATGATCTTCTAAACATGCAAGGTGAGTGATGAAGTTTTGATGTGGGTTCTCTTCTTCTTTCTTCCTTGTTTCACGTTCTCTTCTTCTCCCTCCACAAAATTATGTTTTGTTCCAAAGACAAGAAAATGAACTCAGCCAAACAACCTCTTAAGTCTTAGTGTTAGGTACAATGACCACAATACCCCCCAACTAGACTTTATTTCCCATGATGCCATTTAGTTACATTCTAACTAAATAGAAAATAAATAGGATATTACATTGACGCATGAGCCCATCGGGCGAAAGCCTAGTATTAGTCTTCGTGACTTCACTAGAGGTGAGTTACCTCATTATGCATTAGCCTACATGGCCGCATAACCCCACCATACCGAGCACGCAAGTGTGTTAACGCTAAGTGAGTAGAACCCCGTACGGAAACTCACGAGCACACTGCAACGGTAGCTCAGATGCTCACCATATCGAACAATACACATGAACGGGTTATTCTATTGGACCACACGGTCCGGGAGGGCTCATAGACTACATAGTCGGAGCAGCGTCCCAAACTAGCATTCCGGCCACTTCGATTCAAGCATACAGAAATATGACGTAATGTCAAGGTCACAAACAAAGCAATCAATCCAATCGTTTAACCAAAACGACAGAGTTTTCATAGATTTCCATGTATAAAACATAATGGCATAACATTTACAATTATGGATATCACAGTCATGATAAGCAATAGATAATATATGCCACGCATAACATGAGAATTATTAATCGAATGATAGAAACATAAGTTCTCATACTAATTCATTGATTCACTAAGTGGGGTTCCACTATTGTTAAATCAAACATTCTGGTTTGGGGACCGATTTTATTAGAAAGTACACATCGCTAGCTTTCCAACGACATAAAGTTTACGCAATTCCGATACCCGAGCCGAAAGTTACGACTTTCTAAAGTTTTTTGATTTTTGCACTTTTGCCCAGGGTAACCGGTTACCCAGAGTCCAGTAACCGGTTACTGGCAAACAAAATGCCCAGTAACGCAATTTTCTACATAGTAACCGGTTACCCAAATTCCAGTAACCGATTACCCTGAAGCAGAATCAATTTTCTGCATTTCTAAGGGTTCTAAACCAGTCCCAAGCACTCCTAATCAATTCCAAGCATCATGATTCAATTCTAAACAAATTTCCAACATGCAATAGTGATCTAATGTACACATTACATACATAAAAACAGCATCTAAGCATTAAAGCAAGCATGCATTACATAAAATCACCAATTAGCAATTAATCACATTTATCATTATGGGTTCATGGAGTTATCACTCACACCCAAACCCCAACATGCAATTTCCCACAAGTTTTCCCCAAGTCTCTAACTAAGGACTCACCTTGTATCAATGGAGTTTGGATGATGAACATGCTACAATTGAGCTCCTAACTTGACCAAAATTCCAACTCCAAACTCATCAAACCCGTATCCCTCCATTCACACATTCAGCATAACTGACACAGCTTCAAGCTCGCTTTTCTCCTTCAAAACAGAAGCTATGTGTTAGACGCTGGCCTAAAGATCTAGAGGGGGGGGTGAATAGATCTCACTAAGTTTTTACGGATTTTTCTACTGACTCGAGCGAAAGCGGTTCTGAATTGACTTGCGTCTATTCCGGACCGCTATTGCAAAGGTCGTATGTGTTTCAAAACCAAAAAGTAAGTGGAATTGATGGTGAAGTAATATGATGGCTAACCAATACGTTTAACAACTGAAAAACAATTAACTTCTAGATTGACAACTTTGATTTGCAATGCAGTAAGATTGGATTAAGCAAAAACACAAACACTTGGTGATACGTTCAAATTGATAGTGATTCAAGTTGTGGTGAATTGTGATGTTTGTGCAGAACTTTAATTCACAATTTTAACACTTGAATCGTTGATCAATTTTGCACTTATAACCAATTATGAACAGAAAGTAAAAGAGAAAGTAAAAGCGACAAGAACACGATATTTGTTTAGGCAGTTCGTCGATCGTCCTCGCTACGACTACGTCTGCCCCCAATTCCAAATTGAAATTGGGTAATCTTTCATTAATGTTGAAAGTAGTATATACAAAGAAGATAACAAAGCGATAAACGATAAACCAATTATGTCGATCCTTTGAATCTTCTTCCCCCTTAATCTTGAGCCAGATCAAGGTTATCCAAGAGCTTCACTTTGATTCCCTTCTGCAGTGTCTTGATTCCTTGAACTCCCCGTTCCTCAATCGTTACACTCAGCCGAATCCTCAATGAACGCCTCTTGATAAAAACCCCCAAGAACCACCCGTCGTGGAGGACAACACCCGCAGATTTTATTCACCAACAAACCCCACAAACCTTCACCCACTAGGAATCTTCAATTCCGTTCCATGGACGTTATCGAACTCATCACTAACCCGCAACGCAAGAATGATTATGTGTAATTGTGTTGGAGATGATGAAGAACGAAGATGAGAAGCGTTTGTGTATCTTTCAGTCGTTGGTGTTGCTTGAATAATTACCCTTGCACAATATATATGATTGCATAACAGTTAGAACCAAGAAAAACTGATTTTTGAACTTTCTTGATCAGTTAGGTCGACCACTTGTAGTGCTTAGGTCGACCTAACAGAGCTTGCAGAATTTTGCTCCCAGTTAGGTCGACCTGTTGAAGGAGTAGGTCGACCAGAATCCTCTTCTGATGCATTCTGGGGACATTTTCACAGATTAGGTCGACCTAGTTGATGTGTAGGTCGACCTAACAGGCTGGTATGTAGAATTCATCAATTTAGGTCGACCTAAATGATGTGTGAGTCGACCTAGCAGGGATATATGAATTTTTCTCCATTTTAGGTCGACCTGGGTTGATGGTAGGTCGACCTAACTGCTGTTTTTCTGCATTCTTCTTGTTTTGCTTGTGTTGAGGCAACCTATAAACATATAAACATAATGGGTTGACCTATGAGTGATCAATGCTTGCTTTTCTTTAAGTTTTCTGCTTCCGTCTTGTTGTTTGAATGCTTATTTGAGTTTGCCATGAATCAAAAACATCTTTGAGTGTAATCTTGTATTCACATACTCCCCCTTTTTGATGATGGCAAACCATTCGTCTAAGCTTTGGTAGTAAATGATAAAGACTCAACAGAGCTCCCCCGTACATCCAGCATCTATCTCTCAACAGGGCAATCTCTCAACAAAGCTCCCCCGTACATCCAGCATCTATCTCCCCCTTTGTCAACATCAAAAAGAGAAAATAGGAGAATAGGAGAGTAACAAGAGAACCATAGATAATAATGCTAGCATGTACAGTATAGTAGGTAAAAGGTAGTTAATGATAGAATGAGACACATATGTGAGCAGGAGCAGTTTTTATGCATGAAGTCACTATAAGCATGTTAATTGATAGCATATTATAGTATCAATAATATTTTTGGAAGTGAACAACAATTACGTTACCGCTTTTTCAATATGACGCCTGGCTTGATGATGAACTACCTTTACGCTAAGAAAAATGTTAGCAAGACAAATAGATATATACATAAAGTAAAGAAATAATATTAAGAGAAAACAAACGTAATTAGCCCAAATTAGAGATATCGAGTATCCCTAATTCCCTACGAATGTTGAAATATTGCTCCGTTGCTAGAGGTTTGGTGAAGATGTCAGCTAGTTGCTTCTTGCTTTCTACATGTTCAAAAGTAACGTCTCCTTTCTCTACATGATCTCGTAGAAAGTGATGCCTTATTTCAATATGTTTGGTACGTGAGTGTAAGACAGGATTTTTACTCAAGTTTATGGCGCTTGTGTTGTCACACATGATAGGTATGTGATCAAGCTTAATACCAAAGTCAAGAAGTTGTTGCTTGAGCCATAATATTTGTGCACAGCAGCTTCCAGCAGCTACATATTCTGCCTCAGCAGTGGATAATGCAACCGATACTTGTTTCTTACTATGCCAACTTATTAATGAGTTTGAGAATAGATGACACGTTCCACTAGTGCTTTTTCTATCGGATTTGCAGCCAGCAAAATCTGAATCGGAGAATCCTACCAAATGACACTCATTTCCTTTTGGATACCATAGGCCATATGTAGTAGTTCCACGTAAGTATCGCAGAATTCTTTTCACAGCTTTCAAGTGAGATTCTTTTGGACAAGATTGATATCTTGCACACATACACACACTAAACATAATGTCTGGTCTTGAGGCAGTAAGATACAATAGTGAACCTATCATACCTCGGTATAATTTCACGTCAACCTCTTTACCTTTCTCATCTTTGTCTAGATTTGTATTTGTTGCCATAGGTGTGTCAATTTCCTTTGCTTCACTCATTCCAAATCTTTTGAGCAGCTCCGTACAATATTTAGTTTGATTCACAAACGTTCCATGACTGAGTTGCTTGATTTGTAGGCCAAGGAAGAAATTTAGCTCACCCATGAGACTCATCTCAAATTCACTCTGCATAAGCTTAGAAAAGTCTTTGACAAGTTTTGCATTAATGGACCCAAATATAATATCATCTACATAAATTTGGACTAAGAGAATATCCTTATCTTTTCTTTTAATAAAGAGAGTAGTATCAACTTTACCTCTAGAGTACCCTTGACTAAGGAGAAATTTGCTCAAACGTTCGTACCAAGCCCGAGGGGCTTGTTTAAGACCGTATAGAGCACGTTTCAGCTTATAAACATGAGTTGGATACATGTAATTCTCAAAGCCGGGTGGCTGAGCAACATAGACTTCTTCATTTATATAGCCATTTAGAAAGGCACTCTTAACATCCATTTGGAATAGTTTGAAGTCTTTAGAACAAGCATAAGCAAGTAAGAGGCGAATAGCTTCGAGACGTGCTACAGGAGCGTATGTCTCTTCATAATCAATACCTTCCTCTTGATTGTAACCTTGGGCAACTAATCTAGCTTTGTTTCTAGTAATAACACCGTTTTCATCAAGTTTGTTACGAAAAACCCATCTAGTGCCTATTACTTGATGATCTCCCGGATGAGGGACTAAGTCCCAAACATCATTCCGTTTAAATTGGTTTAATTCTTCTTGCATGGCCATTAGCCAATGCTCATCAAGTAATGCATCCTTAGCATTTTTCGGCTCAACTTGTGAAACAAAAGCAAAATGATGGCAGAAGTTACTTATCTTTGAGCGTGTTGTAACGCCCCTTGAGATGTCTCCTATTATGTTGTCAATTGGATGGTCTTTCACGTTTGTCCAGGCCTTGGGAAGTTCTTCATTGTTTGAGATGCTTTCTTTTTCATTTTCATTGTGAGACTCATCTTTCTCTCTCTCAGCATCTTTCTTTACAATACTTTCATCCTCATCTTCCTTATCCTTGACAATGTCTTCAGTGGATGGGCCTGCACCATTAAATGAAAGACCTTTCTCGACATATTTTGCATAAGATTCATCAAAAGAAACGTGTACTGACTCTTCTACTATAAGTAATCTCTTATTATATATTCGATATGCTTTGCTAGATTGTGAGTAACCAAGGAATATGCCCTCATCAGCTTTAGCATCGAATTTGCCAAGATTATCCTTACCATTGTTCAAAACAAAACACTTGCAACCGAATACATGGAGATGAGATACATTTGGTTTTCTACCCTTTAGTAATTCATAGGGAGTTTTGTTAAGTATAGGACGTATTGTTATCCTATTCAAAACATAACATGCTGTACTAATCGCGTCAGCCCAGAAATACTTTGGTAGATTACCCTCATTCAGCATTGTTCTTGCCAGCTCCTCTAGAACTCGATTTTTACGTTCAACTACTCCGTTTTGTTGAGGTGTTCTAGGAGCTGAAAAGTTATGCTCAATTCCATGTTTATCACAGTATTTTTCAAAAAGAATGTTTTCAAATTCTCCACCGTGATCACTTCGAATTGCAACTATTTTGTTGTTCATTTTGTTTTGACATAATCTTGCAAATTGTGTAAAGGCTGGAAAAGTTTGATCCTTACTAGGTAAAAAGATTGTCCAACAAAATCTCGAGTAATCATCGACAATGACAAAACCATAGGTGTTTCCACCTATGCTTTTAGTCCTTGAAGGGCCAAAGAGATCCATGTGAAGTAGTTCAAGAGGGCGTGATGTTGAAACCACGTTCTTTGATTTAAAAGAGATTTTTGTTTGCTTTCCCTTTTGACAAGCATCACATAGATGACCTTTTGAAAACTTCATTTTGGGTAAGCCGATTACTAAATCTTTTGAGACAACTTTATTTAGTAAGTCAAAATTTATGTGGGCGAGACGTCTATGCCAAAGCCATGAGTCATCGCCTAGAGCAACTAGACATTTGGTACTAGACTTAGATACCTCATCCAAGTTTAGCATGTAGATGTTGTTTACTCTTAAGCCCTTAAACATAATGTCTCTTTTCTTAGTATGTTCTATTGTGCATCCAGAATTTGTAAACATTACTTTAAAATCTTTGTCGTACAATTGACTTATACTTAAAAGATTATGTTTAAGACCTTCTACTAGCAACACATCAGTTATAGTAGTGGTAGAAGGGTTACCTACACTTCCTTTACCAAGTATGGCTCCCCGATTGTTATCTCCATAGGTGACATACCCCTTTTTCTTTGCTTGAAACTCAACGAAAAGAGATAGGTCTCCAGTCATGTGTCTTGAACATCCGCTATCAAGGAACCACAACCTTTCGGCAATGTCAAGACACTTTTCCTGCAAGATTAATTTAAAGAGGGAGGTCCCCAATTTTCATTGGGTCCTTGGTAGTGAGTACACAATTTGTTGCACTTAGGCAACCATTGAAATACTCCTTTAGGAACTAAAATTCTCCTAAATTTGCATTTTTCAATGGTATGTCCCTTTTTGCAACAATAATGACAGGTAATATGATGAGAATATGGAGTTTTGCTAGTTGATACTTTTGGTACAAAAGTGTATTTACTATATAAAGGAGTATACGATCTTTTGAACTTGTTTGGATCAACCGCAAATATCACTTTTGGTTGTAGAGCCTTGTCTAACTTGGCTTTTAGATCTCTCACTTCTTTTTGCCAAATGTGACATGTCTCACAACCAAACCATGATCTAGGATCTATTTCAACTTTGTCCTTTTGAATGTCTAGCATAGATTGTTTTAAAGCTTCCATATCCCTTTCGGTTTTCTCAACTTTTGATTCAAGATATGAAAATATTTTCTTATTTGAGGCCAAAAGTTTGAAAGCTTTAATTGCATCTCTATGTAATTCTTCAAAAGCAAGTTTTAGTTGAGAATGAGATACCTTATCTACGAGTTCAGGTTTAAGATGACTTACAGCTTTCTTTTTCTTGTTTTGATGAGCCATGAAACATAGGTTTGCTGATTCTTCTTCATCGCTTGACGAGCTTTCACTAGATGAATCACTTTCCCATGCTATGTAAGCTCTTTTAGATTTGTTATGACCTTTGCTTTGGTTCTTCTCCTTTTCTTTCTTAAGGTATGGACAATCCGGTTTGTAGTGACCGGCTTTCCCACAATTGAAGCAAAGACCTTTGATCTTTCCTTTGTTGTCGTCATCTTGTTTGAACATGTTTGATTGCTTTCTATAGTTGATCAATCCTTTGTCGGAATGTTTTGCTCCATTTTTCTTTAGATATTTGTTGTATCTTCGCACAAACAGTCCCATTTCCTCATCATCGGAGTCTTCGTCATCACTTGTGTCACTATCCTTTGGCTCTCGTTTTGAGGTCTTGGAGCTCGAAGCTTTTAGAGCTATTGACTTCTTCTCTACCTCTTTCTCCATGTTCTTTTCTTTCTTTGTCCTCTTCTCATGCATGTCAAGGCATTTAAGATGTTGTTCATGTTCCTCTAGTTTACCAAAGAGAGTGGTAATGTCTAAAGTGTTGAGATCATTTGCTTCCTTAATTGCTGTAACTTTGGGCTGCCATTCCCTGTTCAAACACCTTAAGATTTTGTTAGTAGCAACTGCATTGGAAACAGGTCTATCAAGAGAATTTAATCGATTTTTCAGGTGAACGAATCTTTTCTGCATGCTTTCGATGGTTTCACCATCTTCCATGTGGAAAAGTTCGAACTCTTGAGTTAACGTATTGATCCTAGCTAGTTTGACATCATCCGTTCCCTCGTGGGCAACTTGCAATGTGTCCCACATAGCTTTAGCTGATCTACAATGGGAAACGCGATAGTATTCATCAACTCCTAGAGCTGAGATTAGAATGTTTCTCGCTTTCCAATCGTATGCATATTTCTTTTCATCTTCAGCATTCCAAGTATCTTCTGGTTTTGGAACAACTGCACCAGCTGCATTTGTCATGGTGATCTGAAATGGACCATTGACAATAGCTGTCCAGATGTTTCTATCAATTGCATTGATATGGACACACATACAATCCTTCCAATAGCCGTAGTTTTCTCCGTTGAAAACTGGAGCTCTATTATGAGCCCCTTTAGGTCCGGAAGCCATCTTTCCAATAAGTGTTTCACGTAGCACGGAATAAACCAGAGCTCTTGATGCCACTTGTTAGACGCTGGCCTAAAGATCTAGAGGGGGGGTGAATAGATCTCACTAAGTTTTTACGGATTTTTCTACTGACTCGAGCGAAAGCGGTTCTGAATCGACTTGCGTCTATTCCGGACCGCTATTGCAAAGGTCGTATGTGTTTCAAAACCAAAAAGTAAGTGGAATTGATGGTGAAGTAATATGATGGCTAACCAATACGTTTAACAACTGAAAAACAATTAACTTCTAGATTGACAACTTTGATTTGCAATGCAGTAAGATTGGATTAAGCAAAAACACAAACACTTGGTGATACGTTCAAATTGATAGTGATTCAAGTTGTGGTGAATTGTGATGTTTGTGCAGAACTTTAATTCACAATTTTAACACTTGAATCGTTGATCAATTTTGCACTTATAACCAATTATGAACAGAAAGTAAAAGAGAAAGTAAAAGCGACAAGAACACGATATTTGTTTAGGCAGTTCGTCGATCGTCCTCGCTACGACTACGTCTGCCCCCAATTCCAAATTGAAATTGGGTAATCTTTCATTAATGTTGAAAGTAGTATATACAAAGAAGATAACAAAGCGATAAACGATAAACCAATTATGTCGATCCTTTGAATCTTCTTCCCCCTTAATCTTGAGCCAGATCAAGGTTATCCAAGAGCTTCACTTTGATTCCCTTCTGCAGTGTCTTGATTCCTTGAACTCCCCGTTCCTCAATCGTTACACTCAGCCGAATCCTCAATGAACGCCTCTTGATAAAAACCCCCAAGAACCACCCGTCGTGGAGGACAAAACCCGCAGATTTTATTCACCAACAAACCCCACAAACCTTCACCCACTAGGAATCTTCAATTCCGTTCCATGGACGTTATCGAACTCATCACTAACCCGCAACGCAAGAATGATTATGTGTAATTGTGTTGGAGATGATGAAGAACGAAGATGAGAAGCGTTTGTGTATCTTTCAGTCATTGGTGTTGCTTGAATAATTACCCTTGCACAATATATATGATTGCATAACAGTTAGAACCAAGAAAAACTGATTTTTGAACTTTCTTGATCAGTTAGGTCGACCACTTGTAGTGCTTAGGTCGACCTAACAGAGCTTGCAGAATTTTGCTCCCAGTTAGGTCGACCTGTTGAAGGAGTAAGTCGACCAGAATCCTCTTCTGATGTATTCTGGGGACATTTTCACAGATTAGGTCGACCTAGTTGATGTGTAGGTCGACCTAACAGGCTGGTATGTAGAATTCATCAATTTAGGTCGACCTAAATGATGTGTGAGTCGACCTAGCAGGGATATATGAATTTTTCTCCATTTTAGGTCGACCTGGGTTGATGGTAGGTCGACCTAACTGCTGTTTTTCTGCATTCTTCTTGTTTTGCCTGTGTTGAGGCAACCTATAAACATATAAACATAATGGGTTGACCTATGAGTGATCAATGCTTGCTTTTCTTTAAGTTTTCTGCTTCCGTCTTGTTGTTTGAATGCTTATTTGAGTTTGCCATGAATCAAAAACATCTTTGAGTGTAATCTTGTATTCACACTATGAACGCGAACCATATGTGCAAATCGAAGAGAATTTCGTTAGCTTTCCAACGAGACAAGAATCGCTATGATCGGAGTTACGAGCAGATTGTTATACCTGATTTACTGGAGATGTATCAAGAGTTGCGAAAATGACTTTGATGAACATAAGCTCTTCTTTCTCCTCCATGCTCTTAAGCTCTTTTCTCATAAATTCTGATTTTTGTAAGTCTTCCACCAAACATAGTCTTATGTTCACATGCAAGTGATGTTTATGGTCTCTTTTATCCTCCAACTAAGTGGTATTTACCACTTTGCCATCTAGTTCATTTCTAACCAAACTCTTGATTCTAACCATTCTAAATAAAATCTTTTCTTAGAAATTTCTCAATAATGCTTAGTGTTATATTGACACTTAGTTGTCAAAAGGTCTCGCCATTTATTCTTGTTTTGAGAAATAGAGATGTTACATTCTCCCCCCTTAAATAGAATTCGCCCTCGAATTCATTTTAATCGCCACGAAACCCAATTCTTCTTACTTCTTCCAACGAGGGGATGAACGTTCCTTACATCCCTCTTTCAACCAACCTTACGACTCTACTTGAGTGTCGCTCCATCCGAAAGAACATAATCCTCCAAACACTTGCATTCTACTGTTCATGGTCAGAAACCTTAATCCTCACACAATACGTCTATTCAGATGCTTCGTCTTAACATTCCTGACCGGAAACCTTAGTACTCACCCAACGCATCCCCTCTGGAACTTCATCTTAATAACCCTGAGAAAGATCTTCTAATACTCTTAATTTCCGCAGACCTACACTGGACTTCCATGCCTTTGAAAGTTGTAATACTCTATTCCTGTCGGGCGTCCTTAGTTTCAATCTTCGCTGAACTTATCCTTGCTCAACACACATTACTAATTATTCCCCAGCTCTTCGAATCGCTTCCTGTTCATGAATCCTCGCTACCACGTTGCTCTCCACAACGAAACATCGGATTACCTCCTAAATTAGTCCATTCAATGACGTTAAGATGACTTCCAATTCCCTTGGTCTTAACTTCCAACTCCCTGATGCTTACGATGACTCATTCCAAGTTCCCCTTTGCATATGCAACTAAGGCTTCTTACTTCGATTCTCGTTTCGGTATTATCCGTAACAACCGTCATTACCATCCACAAGGTGAAACACTCTGCAACTACAACCTTGTTATTCCACCACCTCACACAAGATTCCACTGATGAAAGATGAAATTCAGCAGTTAACCTGCAAACACTGCCCACGCCTTCCTGCACACTCGTCCTGCATAAGGCATAGCCACAAGGAACTTACACCAATTGCAATTCTTCACTTACTTTAAGCATTTCAACAGTCACGATGCTCTATCCAACCCTTGATGCTTACAAGCTCAACTGATGATCTACGAACATCGGATCACATGTCATCCACAAGGTCTCTTCCCAATCCGGCCCATTGACGACACCTCTCGAGATTATGGTGGATATCCGAGAGAGACTGACATGAACGAAACGCCGCTTCGACAATTTCCCTTAGGAAGATACCTTCACCCCAACATAAAATCCTACAAATAGTCAGTTCGTTCCTACCTCAGACTTATCTGACTCTTCCTTGATCCGTTGCGCTACTCTGATTCCAACAAGTCACACACCTTGAAATTCTCTGAGTCACGTTATATCCATAATTCACTTGGCTTCCTTTAATACACAATAATTCCTTATCCACAGTTGTCCAATTACAACACATGCTAGGACTCCATATACATCCATCATTGACTACTACTCTTCAAAGTTGCATACTCTCCATAATCAAGCTTCTACTTACTCTGCCATTCCATATAGTTCATCTACCACAACTTAGGTACACGTTTCGATCTTAGGACATTGAAACCCAAAAATTCACTGACTTAGAGGTTCGTCCTTGTCACTGATTTCCACAGCGTACATCTGCTATGTTTCTCCCTTCTAACATGTCTGGTTGCTTAGCCGGTATAATAAACCCTTCAAAAACATACTGCAGCTCATGATAACTCTAGCAGTTTTACACAACTTCTACCCAACCATACACCTTCATTCTCTTAGCGTAGTATCACCTCTGATAACTCATGCGACTTACTGATATAACAATCCTCCCATAGCCACACTCCATTCACACAGTCTTCTAATGTCTGTTCCACCTCTGAGTCAGACACTAAACTGACTTCCTCGGCGGCTGCATCCTTCATTGCAGTGCTTCCAACGGTCAGAGTGTAGCCACAATGCAAGAAATTGCACTTTGTATTTCGAACATCTCTCTTATAGACTCCTCAGTAGTTCTCAAACCAAAATGTCTATGCTTTACCAAGATTAAAATTTCTTCACTCAGGGTATCTACAGACACTCTACCAGATACGTCACACATCAAACTATTCCAAGATACAATTCACATATTCCATCACCGGTCGCCAATGGTACATGATAGCCACTCACCATGCTGACCAGGATATCATGACCGCACATGAGTCCCACCCTAGACACTCATGCCAAATTGCCAACTTAACACTTCATGAAACGAGAACGTCCCTAAGGTACAATCTGATACTAACTCACGCGATCACGATCACTCAGAGTCTCCATAAGTATAATATTGGATCTTGATCCATCTCACCATCGTCTGCCTAGTTATGCCCCTACTATCGAGCGCGACATATGGATCCTTATCCCACATACCTTATGAGAGTCGGGATCTGTGTCTCACGAGTGCCAAATCAGAATTCTACCTTGAGCTTCAGATCACCTTTGTCCCACACATGTCGGAAAAAGGATGACCCACGCATCTTGTGCACAATAGCGATACTGTGGCATCATACCCGTCTGGTAGTACCAACATGGTGGACCAAATCTGAGGCCATGTATCCAGGTAATCTACATTCGTGGCTTATAACGATCTCCACGCGTATCCTAAAGTTACAATCGACAAGTGTCTGAACAGGCCTCCAATAGGCTCATCGTTCCTCAAGTCCTTTGAATCACACTCCTTAGGATGCTAAAACCTGAGAGTGCTACACATCAAAGTTACTTACTCGGAAAGCCAAAACGCCAAGCACGAAGATTTGAAGTTCAACTTCGGATTACCATGCAGTGCGTGTACCCACTCATCCCACGCATGCATGAGATTCCAAGGATAATTCAGTCCAGATAGATCTTAGTTCTTACTCGCCTGTACACCCAACGCCAAGCGTAGTTCTATGGCTTCACTCGGGGTCAGACGAACAATAACTGACAAGAACTTAGGTTACTGCATTTCACGCTTCTACATCATTTCATATTCCATCTAGCGTAGTTCTAGAACTTAAATATAAAATGATAAGAACAGAAATACACATCATCTTCTATCGACCGGGTATTCAAGTCTCACCCAATCGTAAGCTACCACACTCGTACATTCCACCAACCCTTACTAGGAAACTACTCTCGCTTAGGGTACTTCAAGTTGGATCAGGATCTAATACTTCGTGCATCCAACTACTGTACGTACCAGCGCAATCATAAAGGTTTAACTCTTCTATTCGCATTTCTAGAGGTCATTCCGTCCTATCAGCTCACCCGTCATACTTAACACCGACTAATTCCCAGCTCAACACCTTCGGTGAATCTCATTTACAAGGCTCCTACTCAATCCTATTCGGATTCCCCTTGTTATTACCAAGACTCAGAGAAAGCTTCACTTCGTTCAATCAAAATCCTGGGGGTTCTAGTTGTCTCGATCCACATCTTGACAGTTCGGGTAACACTACTTTGCATCAAACGCTCCCCTTAAGCTTGACGACTCCAATATTATCAACTTACAACGTCCAAACAATCCATTACTCATCCCACTCCAACTACTTGGGTTCACAACACTTACAGATTTACGAGTCCTCGTGGCAGCTCTGCCGTAATTCTACCGTCCCACACTCAATCGATGAGTTGATCAAGTTCAACAACTGAATGAGATATCAGTAAAATCAGGCTAGCAACGCACACTTTTATTTCGTTATATATACACTAAATCATGTCATTTTCAATTCTTCAAGATGGGAGTTTTTTTTGTCATTCCATCTTTTTGTTGTTGCAAGTTTCGATCTTAACTTGCAGTTCGTATAAAATATGTGTTGTTCTTGCAGTTTTTAAGCATTGGCATGACTCACACATTCAGATCTATCAATAGTTCTATTTCATCTGTTAATCACATATTAAACACAACATTTTTACTGTATTGCATTGCAGTTAAGACATATGGGAAAAGGAAAGGTTGATATCAACATTGTTTGCATAAGTTACAACCTTAATCAGTATTTTGTAGGATTTCATTGATGATTAAATTTTTGTATTGTTGATTAATTTGTTGTATTTTTTCTTCTTTAATTCACGAACTGATGCACCTTGAAAGGGAGAGCCAGGAGGGAGAGTCAAAGCTCGAAATTTTAGAAAGAGAATTACTCCCTGTATAATAGAGCTCGAAATTTTAGAAAGAGAATTACTCCCTGTATAATGGAGCTTGAAAAGAGAATTACTCCCGACTAATATTAATATTAGTCATTCTCTGAATGTAACTATAGAGCTTTAAATTTTAGAAGCTTTTGTGACTCTTCAATAATGCATTCACTAACAAATATATATATATATATATATATATATATATATATATATATATATATATATATATATATATATATATATATATATATATATATATATATATTGTATATATTTTACAAGATGCAGGTTTATAATCTATATCACTTCTTTTACAGACTAAGAATGTGTGTTATATAACCTAAGGACATATTTATTGATGTGTGCTATATAACCTAAGGACATCCTTATTTTATTTGGAGGTTACAATCTTGGCAGTTACAGATCAAGAAAATACATGTGTTTTTTTCGTTCAATTTTGATATTAATGTATCTGCTCAATTTTAATAAAATATTTTAGTAAAATATAGGAGTATCACACATTGATATATAATTTCTATAACCAAATCATTGATAATAATTTATATAACTAAATTATTTAAATTTGTTATAATATCAAATGTTTATAATTAGATCTCATCACTTGATTGATTAATTAATGAGTATATTTGCACATTTATACGATACTTATTTTATTTTAATCAATAATTTTTAAAATCTTTATTTTTAAATCTTAAAACTTTTTTTCTCAAAATTATTTGTTTTCTCTAACTTTAATTTTTCCTTTATTAATCTATTATCTATTATTCATATATAAAAACAAAAGTATCTGGAAATTACACAATAAGCCCTATGATAAAACTACTAAAACTTTTCTTATTCTATGGGTAGAAAAGACTTTAGCAAAATAACTCAATATTATTGATTTGGCATTTATTACGGGTGATGTGGAAGCACCCAATAATTTGTTACATTTTTTATTTTTTTATTTCATTATTAATTTGAAAGTTGAAATGATAAATGATTGTCTAACATTACTATTTTTGGAAAAACAAAATCTCCACTTTCA
Source organism: Vicia villosa (assembly GCF_029867415.1). Classification (NCBI taxonomy): domain Eukaryota; kingdom Viridiplantae; phylum Streptophyta; class Magnoliopsida; order Fabales; family Fabaceae; genus Vicia; species Vicia villosa. The sequence continues at coordinate 218,531 of NW_026705832.1, read as the reverse complement.
TTGGAATCGATAGTCTACCATTAGGGTTTTTGGAAAAGCAAAATCTCCATTACCAAACAATGCAATAAATCCTTGGCCTTTAAGCTTTCTAAACTTTTATTCCGTTATATATATACTAAATCATGTCATTTTCAATTCTTCAAGATGGTAGTTTTTTTTGTCATTCCATCTTTTTGTTGTTGCAAGTTTCGATCTTAACTAGCAGTTCGTATAAAATATGTTTTGTTCTTGCAGTTTTTAAGCATTGGCATGACTCACACTTTCAGATCTATCAATAGTTCTATTTCATCTGTTAATCACATATTAAACACAAGATTTTTACTGTATTGCATTGCAGTTAAGACATATGGGAAAAGAAAAGGTTGATATCAACATTGTTTGCATAAGTTACAACCTTAATCAGTATTTTGTAGGATTTCATTGATGATTAAATTTTTGTATTGTTGATTAAGTTGTTGTATTTTTTTCTTCTTTAATTCACTAACTGATGCACCTTGAAAGGGATAGCCATGAGGGAGAGTCAAAGCTCGAAATTTTAGAAAGAGAATTACTCCCTGTATAATAGAGCTCGAAATTTTAGAAAGAGAATTACTCCTTGTATAATGGAGCTTGAAAAGAGAATTACTCCCGACTAATATTAATATTAGTCATTCTCTGAATGCAACTATAGAGCTTGAAATTTTAGAAAGAGAATTACTTCCTGTCTAATATTAATATTAGTCATTATTTGAATGCAAATATATTTCTTCGAATGGGTTTCTCATGAATGCAAATATATTTCTTCGAATGGGTTTCTCATGGCAGTTATAAAGTGACTTCCTCCAAACAAATTTTAGAAAATCTTTTTGCAAGCACTTATTTTAAATGTTTCTGTAGGCTCCATCACCTTTTGTGACTCTTCAATAATTCATTCACTAACGAATATATATATATATATATATATATATATATATATATATATATATATATATAAAATTTATTTTACAAGATGCAGGTATATAATCTATATCACTTCTTTTACAGACTAAGAATGTGTGTTATATAACCTAAGGACATCTTTATTGATGTGTGCTATATAACCTAATAACATCCTTATTTTATTTGGAAGTTACAATCTTGGCAGTTACAGATCAAGAAAATACATGTGTCTTTTTCTTCTGATATTAACGTATCTGTTGAATTTTGATATTAATGTATCTGCTCAATTTTAATAAAATATTTTAATAAAATATAGGAGTATCTCACATTGATATATAATTTCTATAACCAAATCATTGATAATAAATTATATAACTAAATTATTTAAATTTGTTATAATATCAAATGTTTATAATTAGATCTCATCACTTGATTGATTAATTAATGAGTATATTTGCACATTTATACGATACTTATTTTATTTTAATCAATAATTTTTAAAATCTTTATTTTTAAATCTTAAAACTTTTTTTCTCAAAATTATTTGTTTTCTCTAACTTTAATTTTTCCTTTATTAATCTATTATCTATTATTAATATATAAAAACAAAAGTATCTTGAAATTACACAATAAGCCCTATGATAAAACTACTAAAACTTTTCTTATTCTATGGGTAGAAAATACTTTTAGCAAAATAACTCAATATTATTGATTTGACATTTATTACGGGTGATGTGGCAGCACCTAATAATTTGTTACATTTTATATATTTTTTATTTTATTATTAATTTGAAAGTTGAAACGATAAATGATGGTCTACCATTACTGTTTTCGGAAAAACAAAATCTCCACTTTCATTGGAATCGATAGTCTACCATTAGGGTTTTAAGAAAAGCAAAATCTCCATTACCGAACAATGTAGTAAATCCTTGCCCTTTAAGCTTTCTAAAATTTTATTCTGTTATATATATACTAAATCATGTCATTTTCAATTATTCAAGATGGGAATTTTTTTGTCATTCCATCTTTTTGTTGTTGCAAGTTTCGATCTTAACTTGCAGTTCGTATAAAATATGTTTTGTTCTTGCAGTTTTTAAGCATTGGCATGACTCACACTATCAGATCTATCAATAGTTATATTTCATCTGTTAATCGCATATTAAACACAACATTTTTACTGCATTGCATTGCAGTTAAGACATATGGGAAAAGAAAAGGTTGATATCAACATTGTTTGCATAAGTTACAACTTTAATCGGTATTTTGTTGGATTTCATTGATGATTAAATTTTTGTATTGTTGATTAATTTGTTATATTTTTTTCTTCTTTAATTCAGGAACTGATGCACCTTGAAAGGGAAAGCCAGGAGGGAGAGTCAGAGCTCGAAATTTTAGAAAGAGAATTACTCCCTGTATAATAGAGCTCGAAATTTTAGAAAGAGAATTACTCCCTGTATAGTGGAGCTTGAAAAGAGAATTACTCCCAACTAATATTAATATTAGTCATTCTCTGAATGCAAATATAGAGCTTGAAATTTTAGAAGCTTTTGTGACTCTTCAATAATGCATTCACTAACGAATATATATATATATATATATATATATATATATATATATATATATATATATATATATATATATATATATATATTGTATAAATTTTACAAGATGTAGGTTTATAATCTATATCACTTCTTTTACAGACTAAGAATGTGTGTTATATAACCTAAGGACATCCTTATTTTATTTGGAAGTTAGAATCTTAGCAGTTAGAGATCAAGAAAATACATGTGTTTTTTCTTCTGATATTAACGTATCTGTGCAATTTTGATATTAATGTATCTGCTCAATTTTAATAAAATATTTTAATGAAATATAGGAGTATCACACATTGATATATAATTTCTATAACTAAATCATTGATAATAATTTATATAACTAAATTATCTAAATTTGTTATAATATCAAATGTTTATAATTAGATCTCATCACTTGATTGATTAATTAATGTGTATATTTGCACATTTATACCAAACTTATTTTATTTTAATCAATAATTTTTAAAATCTTTATTTTAAAATCTTAAAACTTTTTTTTCTCAAAATTATTTGTTTTCTCTAACTTTAATTCTTCCTTTATTAATCTATTATCTATTATTAATATATAAAAACAAAAGTATCTGGAAATTACACAATAAGCACTATGATAAAACTACTAAAACTTTTCTTATTCTATGGGTAGAAAAGACTTTTAGCAAAATAACTCAATATTATTGATTTGGCATTTATTACGGGTGATGTGGTAGCACCCAATAATTTGTTACATTTTATATTTTTTTTTATTTCATTATTAATTTGAAAGTTGAAACGATAAATGAAGGTCTACCATTACTGTTTTTGGAAAAACAAAATCTCCACTTTCATTGGAATCGATAGTCTACCATTAGGGTTTTTGGAAAAGCAAAATCTCCATTACCGAACAATGCAATAAATCCTTGGCCTTTAAGCTTTCTAAACTTTTATTCCGTTATATATATACTAAATCATGTCATTTTAAATTCTTCAAGATGGGAGTTTTTTTGTCATTCCATCTTTTTGTTGTTGCAAGTTTCGAACTTAACTTGCAGTTCGTATAAAATATGTTTTGTTCTTGCAGTTTTTAAGCATTGGCATAACTCACACTTTCAGATCTATCAATAGTTCTATTTCATCTGTTAATCACATATTAAACACAACATTTTGACTGTATTGCATTGCAGTTAAGACATATGGGAAAAGAAAAGGTTGATATCAAAATTGTTTGCATAAATTACAACCTTAATCAGTATTTTGTAGGATTTAATTGATGATTAAATTTTTGTATTGTTGATTAATTTGTTGTATTTTTTTCTTCTTTAATTCACGAACTGATGCACCTTGAAAGGGAGAGCCATGAGGGAGAGTCAAAGCTCGAAATTTTAGAAAGAGAATTACTCCGTGTATAATGGAGCATGAAAAGAGAATTACTGCCGACTAATATTAATATTAGTCATTCTCTGACTTTAATTTTTCCTTTATTAATATATAAAAACAAAAGTATCTGGAAATTACACAAAAAGCCCTCTGATAAAACTACTAAAACTTTTCTTATTCTATCGGTAGAAAAGACTTTTAGCAAAATAACTCAATATTATTGATTTGACATTTATTACGGGTGATGTGGCAGCACCCGAATCGATAGTCTACCATTAGGGTTTTGGGAAAAGCAAAATCTCCATTACCGAACAATGCAATAAATCCTTGGCCTTTAAGCTTTCTAAACTTTAATTCCGTTATATATATACTAAATCATGTCATTTTCAATTCTTCTAGATGGGAGTTCTTTTTTCATTCCATCTTTTTGTTGTTGCAAGTTTCAATCTTAACTTGCAGTTCGTATAAAATATGTTTTGTTCTTGCAGTTTTTAAGCATTGGCATGACTCACACTTTCAGATCTATCAATAGTTCTATTTCATTTGTTAATCACATATTATACACAACATTTCTACTGTATTGCGTTGCAGTAAAGACATATGGGAAAAGAAAAGGTTGATATCAACATTGTTTGCATAAGTTACAACCTAAATCGGTATTTTGTTGGATTTCATTGATGACTAAATTTTTGTATTGTTGATTAATTTGTTGTATTTTTTCTTCTTTAATTCAGGAACTGATGCACCTTGAAAGGGAGAGCCAGGAAGTATAGTGGAGCTTGAAAAGAGAATTACTCCCGATTAATACTAATATTAGTCATTCTCCCGATTAATACTAATATTAGTCATTCTCTGAATGCAAATATAGAGCTTGAAATTTGAGAAAGAGAATTACTTCCTGTCTAATATTAATATTAGTAATTATCTGAATGCAAATATATTTCTTCGAATGGGTTTCTCATGAATGCAAATATATTTCTTCGAATGGGTTTCTCATGGCAGTCATAAAATGACTTCCTCCAAACAAATTTTAGAAAATCTTTTTGCAAGCACTTATTTTAAATTTTTCTGTAGGCTCTATCAGCTTTTGTGACTCTTCAATAATACATTCACTAATGAATATATATATATATATATATATATATATATATATATATATATATATATATATAGATATATATATATATATATATCGTATAAATTTTACAAGATGCAGATATATAATCTATATCACTTCTTTTACAGACTAAGAATGTGTGTTATATAACCTAAGGACATCTTTATTGATTTGTCTTATATAACCTAAGGACATCCTTATTTTATTTGGAAGTTACAATCTTGGCAGTTACATATCAAGAAAACACATGTGTTTTTTTCTTCTGATATTAACATATCTATTCAATTTTGATATTAATGTATCTGCTCAATTTTAATAAAATATTTTAATAAAATATAGGAGTATCACACATTGATATATAATTTCTATAACAAAATCATTGATAATAATTTATATTACTAAATTATTTAAATTTGTTATAATATCAAATGTTTATAATTAGATCTCATCACTTGATTGATTAATTAATGTGTATATTTGCACATTTATACGATACTTATTTTATTTTAATCAATAATTTTTAAAGTCATTATTTTTAAATCTTAAAACTTTTTTTCTCAAAATTATTTGTATTCTCTAACTTTAATTTTTCCTTTATTAATATATAAAAACAAAAATATCTGGAAATTACACAATAAGCCCTATGATAAAACTACTAAAACTTTTCTTATTCTATGGGTAGAAAAGATTTTTAGCAAAATAATTCAATATAATTGATTTTGCATTTATTACGGGTGATGTGGCACCACCCAATAATTTGTTACATTTTTTATTTTTTTATTTCATTATTAATTTGAAAGTTGAAACGATAAATGATGGTCTACCATTACTGTTTTTGGAAAAACAAAATCTCCACTTTCATTGGAATCGATAGTCTACCATTAGGGTTTTTGGAAAAGCAAAATCTCCATTACCGAACAATGCAATAAATCCTTGGCCTTTAAGCTTTCTAAACTTTTATTCCGTTATATATATACTAAATCATGTCATTTTAAATTCTTCAAGATGGGAGTTCTTTTGTCATTCCATCTTTTTGTTGTTGCAAGTTTCGATCTTAACTTGCAGTTCGTATAAAATATGTTTTGTTCTCGCAGTTTTTAAGCATTGCATGACTCACACTTTCAGATCTATCAATAGTTCTATTTCATCTGTTAATCACATATTAAACACAACATTTTTACTGTATTGCATTGCAGTTAAGACATATGGGAAAAGAAAATGTTGATATCAACATTGTTTGCATAAGTTACAACCTTAATCGGTATTTTTTAGGATATCATTGATGATTAAATTTTTGTATTGTTGATTAATTTGTTGTATTTTTTTCTTCTTTAATTCAGGAACTGATGCACCTTGAAAGGGAGAGCCAGGAGGTATAGTGGAGCTTGAAAGAGAGAATTACCCCCGACTAATATTAATATTAGTCAATCTCTGAATGCAAATATAGAGCTTGAAATTTTAGAAAGAGAATTACTTCCTGTCTAATATTAATATTAGTCATTATCTGAATGCAAATTATTTTCTTCGAATGGGTTTCTCATGAATGCAAATATATTTCTTCGAATGGGTTTCTCATGGCAGTCATAAAATGACTTCCTCCAAACAAATTTTAGAAAATCTTTTTGCAAGCACTTATTTTATATTTTTCTGTAGGCTCTATCAGCTTTTGTGACTCTTCAATAATACATTCACTAACGAATATATATATATATATATATATATATATATATATATATATATATATATATATATTGTTTATATTTTACAAGATGCAGGTATATAATCTATATCACTTCTTTTACAGACTAAGAATGTGTGTTATATAACCTAAGGACATCCTTATTTTATTTGGAAGTTACAATCTTGGCAGTTACAGATCAAGAAAATACATGTGTTTTTTTCTTCTGATATTAACATATCTATTCAATTTTGTTATTAATGTATCTGCTCAATTTTAATAAAATATTTTAATAAAATATTTTAATAAAATATAGGAGTATCACACATTGATATATAATTTCTATAACAAAATCATTGATAATAATTTATATTACTAAATTATTTAAATTTGTTATAATATTAAATGTTTATAATTAGATCTCATCACTTGATTGATTAATTAATGTGTATATTTGCACATTTATATGATACTTATTTTATTTTAATCAATAATTTTTAAAGTCTTTATTTTTAAATCTTAAAACTTTTTTTCTCAAAATTATTTGTTTTCTCTAACTTTAATTTTTCATTTATTAATATATAAAAACAAAAGTATCTGGAAATTACACAATAAGCCCTCTGATAAAACTACTAAAACTTTTCTTATTCTATGGGTAGAAAAGACTTTTAGCAAAATAACTCAATATTATTGATTTGACATTTATTACGGGTCATGTGGCAGCACCCAATAATTTGTTACATTTTATATTTTTTTTATTTCATTTTTAATTTGAAAGTTGAAACGATAAATGATGGTCTACCATTACTGTTTTTTGAAAAACAAAATCTCCACTTTCACTGTAATCAATAGTCTACCATTAGTGTTTTTGGAAAAGCAAAATCTCCATTACCGAACAATGCAATAAATCCTTGGCCTTTAAGCTTTCTAAACTTTTATTCCGATATATATATATATATATATATATATATACTAAATCATGTCATTTTCAATTCTTCAAGATGGGAGTTTTTTTGTCATTTCATCTTTTTGTTGTTGCAAGTTTCGATCTTAACTTGCAGTTCGTATAAAATATGTTTTGTTCTCGGAGTTTTTAAGCATTGCATGACTCACACTTTCAGATATATCAATAGTTCTATTTCATTTGTTAATCACATATTAAACACAACATTTTTACTGTATTGCATTGCAGTTAAGGCATATGGGAAAAGAAAATGTTGATATCAACATTGTTTGCATAAGTTACAACCTTAATCGGTATTTTGTAGGATTTCATTGATGATTAAATTTTTGTATTGTTGATTAATTTGTTGTATTTTTTTCTTCTTTAATTCAGGAACTGATGCACCTTGAAAGGGAGAGCCAGGAGGGAGAGTCAGAGCTCGAATTTTAGAAAGACAATAACTCCCTGTATAATAGAGCTCGAAATTTTAGAAAGAGAATTACTCCCTGTATAATGGAGCTTGAAAAGAGAATTACTACCGACTAATATTAATATTAGTCATTCTCTGAATGCAAATATAGAGCATGAAATTTTAGAAGCTTTTGTGACTCTTCAATAATGCATTCACTAACGAATGTGTGTTACATAACCTAAGGACATCCTTATTTTATTTGAAAGTTACAATCTTGGCTGTTACAGATCAAGAAAATACATGTGTTTTTTTCTTCTGATATTAAAGTATTTGTTCAATTTGATATTAATGTATCTGCTCAATTTTAATAAAATATTTTAATAAAATATAGCAGTATCACACATTGATATATAATTTCTATAACCAAATCATTGATAATAATTTATATAACTAAATTATTTAAATTTGTTATAATATCAAATGTTTATAATTAGATCTCATCACTTGATTGATTAATTAATGTGTATATTTGCACATTTATACGATACTTATTTTATTTTAATCAATAATTTTTATAATCTTTATTTTTAAATCTTAAAACTTTTTTTCTCAAAATTATTTGTTTTCTCTAACTTTAATTTTTCCCTTATTAACAGCAATTTGCGAAACCTCTAACTTGTCACCCGTCTCCTCAGTGAGAACAACAGGACAGACTTCTCTTTCTCAAACAAGAAATTAATCATACCTACCGTACCTTCTAGTATAGTAGTCAACACATCCTTCGGAGTAGCTTCTTCAGATGGAATAATGATTAACTTCTATTCACACCCAATGAACACCGAATTAGCAGAAAGCCAATCCATTCCCAATACAACATCTACCTTCTTAAGTGGTAAGCAAACAAGATCAATCTGGAAATTCCTACCACCCACAGATAGTACACAATTTTCACACACCAACGGTGTCTCTACCATCTCATCCATAGCAGTAGTAACCGCCATAGGAGGAATTAAAGGAGTAGCTTGCAACCCAAGTCGCTTCATACATTGCAATGACACAAAAGAGTGTGTTGCTCCACAATCAAATAGAACAAAACAAGAATGCCCATTAATGAAACACGTACCCGCAATCAAAGAGTTATCACTCTTGGTCTTCTTAGCATCCAAGGTATAAACTCTACCAGTACCCCTTCCTTGCACTTGATTCCTATTCTGAGGACAATTCCTAGCCATATGCCCTTCTTGATGACAATGAAAACATTTCACCCCTTCAAAGGTACACCTTCCAAGGTGATTCTTACCACAACTACGACACACTGGAGGTGCACTAGACCGCGAACCTTGCACCTGCTTCCCTTTGAAATCTTGTGGCCTAGGTCGGAATTGTTGGCTTGGCCTTCCCCTCTCATGTTGATTCTTCTTCTTCAAATCTTCCTCAGCTTGAACTTTCTTCAAACTGGTCTCAGCCACATAACATTGTCGCAACAACTCCGTATAAGTAGTGAACTCCCTCTGGGACACACTATGTGAGATATCGGCTCTTAAACCAAACAGAAACTGGTCCACCTTCCAACCCTCATCAGGAGCATACGCGGCCTGCCTAGAGTAAGCAGCCAAAATTTCAAACTTCTCAACATAAGTAGCCACTGACATATTGTCCTGCCTTAACTGTTGGAACTCCAACTCCTTCTTAGTCCTCAGTGAACTAGGAAAGTATTTCTCCATAAAAGTGGTCTTGAAATTTTCCCATTCCTTAGGTACTCCCTGAGTAGTCATCAAAGCAGAAGCACCCTTCCACCACCTCATAGCTGGACCTGTCAGCGAATGAGAAGCAAACACCACCTTGTTCTCTTCACTACAATGCACGATCTCAAAGATTCCTTCTACATTGGCCACCCACTCATGAGCCTTTATAGGATCTAATCCACCATGAAATTTCGGAGGATTCATGCGAATGAAATCCCTATAAGTCCCACCTACAGCTTCGGGCACAACCACTGGAACATTATGACCGCCATTCATCTTTTGCATCATCTGCAGCATGAACTGATTCTGCTGCTGCTGCATCTGTTGCATGAACTAGGGCCATGGAACATTCGCACCGCCATCCGGTGTATTCACTTGTGGAGGTCGTGTGGGGGGTCGACCACGAGTCCTGCGTCCGTCCGCCATGTTCCTGGAGGTCATCAAAATGGGATTAAGTTGATCAGGCTCAATACCATAGTCATAACACAACAAAACTCATGGGAACACAACACATCTTGGACAGAAAGAAACACTTATAATATCTCATGGCTAGGTCGAGGATACGACCTGCTCTGATACCAACTGTAACACCCATATATAAATACATACATCAAAGCATATACTTATACATGAATCCAAGTATTTGGTACTGAAAATACTTATAAGTTCCTAGTCAACACATTATACATATTAATGCCCTAAATTACAAAGTTCTAACAACGGCATAATACATACAAGATGTTCAAAGGTAAATACTAAGAACTAGATCAACAATGATCACAAAAGAAAATCCACAATGGAAGCTTCGCCATGTCCAAAATAAGCATAAAGAATAAGGAAATCAAACTGCTTTCTCCTTACCCTTCGCGGAACCTGTAGTACCTGAAATCAATATATAATGGGGTGAGATACAAAATCTCAGTGAGTTCCCTATCATATGGATCCTCTCGGCTTTACAAGGTTCTAACCTATAAGTCTCAAGTCATAAGAGGAACTAGACCTTGAGTTCTCATACTAACATTATATGGAATCATAGTTAGAGTTCAACAACTCAAACACAAGATTACTAATCGGAAACCAATACCAAGGCATCCCCATATTCCCGTCCCCTTATACGTCTAGGAGGTGGCACGAGTCATGGATCCTTTGGGAAATCTTGACATACGAAATGGATTCGGACTCATGAGCCTTTCCCCATGAATCGTCACTTCACATGGCCCGTACACCATCACAAGTCTCTACCCGTAGGTTCCATTCGTACACAAAAGCGGGAATCAAACCTGCCAAGATTATTTGTGCCTCTCTACACAGTGCCTCTCTGCACGAAGAATGCCTGTTAGCATTCAAAAGAAAAAAATAAAGAAATAAAGAAAATTACAACGGTTCCGATTAATACATCATACAATGGTGATCGCTTCCGCAAACCACTAGGCCTGTTAGCCTTCCCTCATAAGATTCCAACACGTATGTTCCATATAATGTCCCATCCTAGGTTTCTTTGTTAAGCTACATAACCTAACAATTACTAGTTTCCTCACTTAACCTTTATTCACATAACAATGAAGTTATTCAAACCTCTCTGATATAAGTATATATAACAAAGGTTTACCAATCCACCTGCAATAGAACTCAATCAACAATTATAGAGTACACAAGTATCATACCAAAAGCATAACGTTCTGATGATTCCGAACGAAAACCAACCCACGAAATCAAGCAATTTCCCGACTCTCGATTAAATAATTCTCCCCTTTTTCCCAAAACCTACACTACTAGAAAGTACACGCTTCTAGCTTCCTACCACTTCGAACGGTGATTAAAACAAAGTTATGGTTCAAAAGTTATGGTCTAAACGGTTATCTCATTAAGCTAAGGAATTTGGTTAAGAAAGCTTCAGTTCGCGCCGCGCAACAGCTAGGTCGCGCCGCGAACCCTCTGGCAGAAGCAAACCTCTCCAAAATCTCATAATGTTCGCGCCGCGAACCCTTGTACGCGCCGCGTACTAAAGGCAGAATCAAAACCCCTAAAAACCTGCATAGTTCGAGCCGCGCAGCCTCGTTCGCGCCGCGAAGCGCGCGAGAACTGAGTTCTCAGCTCTGCTTCACACCCAAAACCCATGGTTCAAAACCATCTATAACCATCCTAACCTGTTCCAGATCATATTAAAGCATAGATACAACCTATAGATGATATATTTATGGATTCTAAGCACTTGTTCATGAACATTGATGAATTTTGTTCAAAACCTAGATTTCTCTATGAAATCCCTAATATCCAAACTTATGATTTCTCATCCACAATCAAATCTATAAGTTTCTAACTAGAACCCACCTCGATTATGAGTCGTTGATGTCGAAGATGAGTCGATTCAGCGGAGAAATGATGAAGATCCAAGCTTTCTTCTCCTTTCTCTTCTTGCTCCTCCTTCTCTCTACTTCTTCTCTCTAACTTTCTCTTTTGTTGCAAAATGAAGAAGAAAACCAAAAAGGAAGAGATATAAGGAAATATCTTTAAGTTAACACTACTAACTTAATGTCCAAAAGTATCTCTAATGTACCAATCGATAAAACCTCAGTGTCAGTTAATAACATTAGAGCATTTAATTTAATACGGGGTATTACATCCTCCCCCCCCCCCCCCTTAAATAGAAATTCGTCCTCGAATTTAAGAATTACCTGAAAAGGTGAGGGTAAGCATCCCGCATTTCCGATTCAAGTTCCCATGTAGCATCACCCGGATGTGTCGCATCCCACTGAACCTTAACAAGAGGAATCTCCTTGCTTCGCAACACTTTAGTCTCTCTTCCCACTATGTGGCTCAGTAAGGGTTCAAAAGTCAAATCTGATTCTATCTCAATTGCATCTGGTAATACCGGCTGAAGAGGATCGGGAATAAACTTTCGTAGTTGAGACACGTGAAAAACATCATGCATTTCTGATAGAGAAGGCGGTAAGGCTAAACGGTAAGCAACTTCACCAATCCTTTCTAGAATCTCATACGGTCCCACGTATCTCGGACTTAATTTCCTCGACTTAAACGGTCCTTTCAACCTCAATCTCGGAGTAACCTTCAAGAATACATGGTCACCTTCCATAAACTCCAAAGGCCTCCTACAGTTATCCGCATAACTCTTCTGGCGATCTTGTGCTTGCTTAACCTTCTCACGAATCATTCTAATCTTGTCCGTGGTCTCTTGAATAATTTCGGGTCCCAAAATTCTATCATCACCAACTTCTGACCAACACAACGGTGTTCTACATTTTCTCCCATACAATGCCTCATAAGGTGCCATACCGATACTCGCGTGATAACTGTTATTGTATGGAAATTCAATCAATGGTAAAAGCTCCTTCCAATTTCCTCTACTTTCAAGCACACAAGCTCTTAACATATCTTCCAAGGTTTGTATCGTTCGCTCCGTTTGCCCATCCGTTTGAGGGTGGTTCGACGTGCTCAAACATAATTTAGATCCCATCGCTTGTTGAAAAGCTCTCCAAAACCACGAAGTGAACTTTGGATCTCTATCCGACACAATACTAGAGGGTACACCGTGCAACTTCACAATCTCTGCGACAAATAACCGAGCAAGATGACTTGCCTTGTAAGTAGTCTTCACGGCTAAGAAATGTGCAGATTTCGTCAACCGATCTACAATCACCCAAATAGAATCATATCCACCTTGAGTACGAGGTAAACTAACCGCAAAATCCATTGAAATACTATCCCACTTCCATATTAGAATCTCTAGTGGTTGTAACAATCCACCTGGTCTTTGATGTTCAATCTTTACTTGTTGGCATACAGCACACTCCGATACGTACACCGCGACATCTCTTTTCATTCTGGACCACCAATAATCTCTTTTCAAATCTTGATACATTTTTGAAGAACCCGGATGTATAGTGAAAGCACCCTTGTGAGCTTCATCCAAAATCCTTCTTTTCAATAACGCATCATCCGGAACACAAATCCTTTGATTAAACATAATCACTCCATCTGTAGCTCGAGTAAACCCTGGTTGAACCAACACCTCTTGTAACTTAGTATCAGACATTTGTGCTTGTCGAATGTCATTTCTCAAAATAGAATTAACATTCAAGTTTCCCATCAATACTCCTTTTTGGGTCCAAATAAATTGAAGGTTAAGATCTCGAAATTTTTCCAACAATGCATACTCTAACATCATCAATTCGGCCCTCTTTAACACCTTCGGACTCAAAGCATCTGCCACTTTATTTTCCTTACCTGGATGATACTTCAAGTCAAAATCATAATTCTTCAAGTATTCCATCCACCGCCTCTGACGCATATTCAACTCCTTCTGATCGAATAGGTACTTTAAACTTTTGTGGTCACTGAACATTTCAAAATGAACTCCATACAAGTAATGACGCCACACCTTTAGGGTAAAAACAACCGCAGCCAATTCTAAATCATGAGTTGGATAATTCTCTTCGTGAACCTTTAACTGTCGAGATGTGTATGCTACCACCTGACCATCCTGCATCAATACTCCTACTAATCCTTTCTTGGAAGCATCGCAAAATACCTCATAGCACTTATTTGGATCAGGAACGATTAAAACAGGAGCAGTCGTCAATCTTTCCTTCAAGCCCATGAAACTCTGTTCACACCCCGAATCCCAATCATAAGGACACTCCTTCCGAGTAAGTCTAGTCATTGGTAAAGCCAACTGAGAAAACCCTTTTATAAATCTTCTGTAGTAGCCGGCTAAGCCCAAGAAACTTCGGACTTCTGAGACATTGCTCGGTCTCTCCCAATTAATTACCGCTTCAATTTTTGACGGGTCCACTGCCACACCTCCTTGAGATATGACATGACCAAGAAATCTTACCTCCGTCATCCAAAACTCGCACTTGCTTAACTTAGCAAACAATTGATTTTCTTGCAATACCGACAGAACAATCCTCAGGTGTTCTTCGTGCTCTTGTGGAGTACGAGAATAAATAACAATGTCATCAATAAAGACTACCACGAATTGATCTAAGTAAGGCTGGAATATCCGATTCATATAATCCATGAAAACAGCTGGAGCATTCGTAACACCGAAAGGCATTACTAAGAATTCATAATGACCATAACGGGTTCTAAATGCAGTCTTTGGCACATCTGAGCTCTTCACACGGATTTGGTGATAACTTGATCGCAAATCAATCTTCGAGAACACATAGGCTCCTTTCAATTGATCTAACAAGTCGTTTATCCTTGGCAAAGGGTATTTGTTCTTGATGGTGGCCTTATTCAACCGAAGATAATCAATACATAGCCTCATCCCACCATCCTTCTTCTTTACTAACAACACTGGAGCTCCCCACGGTGAGACACTAGGTCGCACGAAATGTTTAGCCATCAGCTCCTCCAATTACCCCTTCAATTCTCTTAATTCAAGCGGTGCCATCCGATACGGAGAAACGGATATAGGAGCCGTTCCCGGTATCAGGTCAATAGAGAATTCCACTTCCCTTTCCGAAGGAAGAGAAGTGACATCCTCGGGAAAAACATCAGGAAATTCTCTAACAACAGCAATTTGCGAAACCTCTAACTTGTCACCCGTCTCCTCGGTGAGAACCAACAGGACAGACTTCTCTTTCTCAAACAAGAAATTAATCATACCTACCGTACCTTCTAGTATAGTAGTCAACACATCCTTCGGAGTAGCTTCTTCAGATGGAATAATGATTAACTTCTATTCACACCCAATGAACACCGAATTAGCAGAAAGCCAATCCATTCCCAATACAACATCTACCTTCTTAAGTGGTAAGCAAACAAGATCAATCTGGAAATTCCTACCACCCACAGATAGTACACAATTTTCACACACCAACGGTGTCTCTACCATCTCATCCATAGCAGTAGTAACCGCCATAGGAGGAATTAAAGGAGTAGCTTGCAACCCAAGTCGCTTCATACATTGCAATGACACAAAAGAGTGTGTTGCTCCACAATCAAATAGAACAAAACAAGAATGCCCATTAATGAAACACGTACCCGCAATCAAAGAGTTATCACTCTTGGTCTTCTTAGCATCCAAGGTATAAACTCTACCAGTACCCCTTCCTTGCACTTGATTCCTATTCTGAGGACAATTCCTAGCCATATGCCCTTCTTGATGACAATGAAAACATTTCACCCCTTCAAAGGTACACCTTCCAAGGTGATTCTTACCACAACTACGACACACTGGAGGTGCACTAGACCGCGAACCTTGCACCTGCTTCCCTTTGAAATCTTGTGGCCTAGGTCGGAATTGTTGGCTTGGCCTTCCCCTCTCATGTTGATTCTTCTTCTTCAAATCTTCCTCAGCTTGAACTTTCTTCAAACTGGTCTCAGCCACATAACATTGTCGCAACAACTCCGTATAAGTAGTGAACTCCCTCTGGGACACACTATGTGAGATATCGGCCCTTAAACCAAACAGAAACTGGTCCACCTTCCAACCC
The DNA here is from genome assembly GCF_029867415.1 of Vicia villosa. Lineage (NCBI taxonomy): Eukaryota > Viridiplantae > Streptophyta > Magnoliopsida > Fabales > Fabaceae > Vicia > Vicia villosa. The sequence goes on along the minus strand of NW_026705832.1, from coordinate 202,303 downwards.
TCATCAGGAGCATACGCGGCCTGCCTAGAGTAAGCAGCCAAAATTTCAAACTTCTCAACATAAGTAGCCACTGACATATTGTCCTGCCTTAACTGTTGGAACTCCAACTCCTTCTTAGTCCTCAGTGAACTAGGAAAGTATTTCTCCATAAAAGTGGTCTTGAAATTTTCCCATTCCTTAGGTACTCCCTGAGTAGTCATCAAAGCAGAAGCACCCTTCCACCACCTCATAGCTGGACCTTTCAGCGAATGAGAAGCAAACACCACCTTGTTCTCTTCACTACAATGCACGATCTCAAAGATTCCTTCTACATTGGCCACCCACTCATGAGCCTTTATAGGATCTAATCCACCATGAAATTTCGGAGGATTCATGCGAATGAAATCCCTATAAGTCCCACCTACAGCTTCGGGCACAACCACTGGAACATTATGACCGCCATTCATCTGTTGCATCATCTGCAGCATGAACTGATTCTGCTGCTGCTGCATCTGTTGCATGAACTAGGGCCATGGAACATTCGCACCGCCATCCGGTGTATTCACTTGTGGAGGTCGTGTGGGGGGTCGACCACGAGTCCTGCGTCCGTCCGCCATGTTCCTGGAGGTCATCAAAATGGGATTAAGTTGATCAGGCTCAATACCATAGTCATAACACAACAAAACTCATGGGAACACAACACATCTTGGACAGAAAGAAACACTTATAATATCTCATGGCTAGGTCGAGGATACGACCTGCTCTGATACCAACTGTAACACCCATATATAAATACATACATCAAAGCATATACTTATACATGAATCCAAGTATTTGGTACTGGAAATACTTATAAGTTCCTAGTCAACACATTATACATATTAATGCCCTAAATTACAAAGTTCTAACAACGGCATAATACATACAAGATGTTCAAAGGTAAATACTAAGAACTAGATCAACAATGATCACAAAAGAAAATCCACAACGGAAGCTTCGCCATGTCCAAAATAAGCATAAAGAATAAGGAAATCAAACTGCTTTCTCCTTACCCTTCGCGGAACCTGTAGTACCTGAAATCAATATATAATAGGGTGAGATACAAAATCTCAGTGAGTTCCCTATCCTATGGATCCTCTCGGCTTTACAAGGTTCTAACCTATAAGTCTCAAGTCATAAGAGGAACTAGACCTTGAGTTCTCATACTAACATTATATGGAATCATACTTAGAGTTCAACAACTCAAACACAAGATTACTAATCGGAAACCAATACCAAGGCATCCCCATATTCCTGTCCCCTTCTACGTATAGGAGGTGGCACGAGTCATGGATCCTTTGGGAAATCTTGACATACGAAATGGATTCGGACTCATGAGCCTTTCCCCATGAATCGTCACTTCACATGGCCCGTACACCATCACAAGTCTCTACCCGTAGGTTCCATTCGTACACAAAAGCGGGAATCAAACCTGCCAAGATTATTTGTGCCTCTCTGCACAGTGCCTCTCTGCACGAAGAATACCTGTTAGCATTCAAAAGAAAAAAATAAAGAAATAAAGAAAATTACAACGGTTCCGATTAATACATCATACAATGGTGATCGCTTCCGCAAACCACTAGGCTTGTTAGCCTTTCCTCATAAGATTCCAACACGTATGTTCCATATAATGTCCCATCCTAGGTTTCTTTGTTAAGCTACATAACCTAACAATTACTAGTTTCCTCACTTAACCTTTATTCACATAACAATGAAGTTATTCAAACCTCTCTGATATAAGTATATATAACAAAGGTTTACCAATCCACCTGCAATAGAACTCAATCAACAATTATAGAGTACACAAGTATCATACCAAAAGCATAACGTTCTGATGATTCCGAACGAAAACCAACCCACGAAATCAAGCAATTTCCCGACTCTCGATTAAATAATTCTCCCCTTTTTCCCAAAACCTACACTACTAGAAAATACACGCTTCTAGCTTCCTACCACTTCGAACGGTGATTAAAACAAAGTTATGGTTCAAAAGTTATGGTCTAAACGGTTATCTCATTAAGCTAAGGCATTTGGTTAAGAAAGCTTCAGTTCGCGCCGTGCAACAGCTAGGTCGCGCCGCGAACCCTCTGGCAGAAGCAAACCTCTCCAAAATCTCATGATGTTCGCGCCGCGAACCCTTGTACGCGCCGCATACTGAAGGCAGAATCAAAACCCCTAAAAACCTGCATAGTTCGCGCCGCGCAGCCTCGTTCGCGCCGCAAAGCGCGCGAGAACTGAGTTCTCAGCTCTGCTTCACACCTAAAACCCATGTTTCAAAACCATCTAAAACCATCCTAACCTGTTCCAGATCATATTAAAGCATAGATACAACCTATAGATGATATATTTATGGATTATAAGCACTTGTTCATGAACATTAATGAATTTTGTTCAAAACCTAGATTTCTCTATGAAATCCCTAATATCCAAACTTATGATTTCTGATCCACAATCAAATCTATAAGTTTCTAACTAGAACCCACCTCGATTATGAGTCGTTGATGTCAAAGATGAGTCGATTCGGCGGAGAAATGATGAAGATCCAAGCTTTCTTCTCCTTTCTCTTCTTGCTCCTCCTTCTCTCTACTTCTTCTCTCTAACTTTCTCTTTTGTTGCAAAATGAAGAAGAAAACCAAAAAGGAAGAGATATAAGGAAATATCTTTAAGTTAACACTACTAACTTAATGTCCAAAAGTATCTCTAATGTACCAATCGATAAAACCTCAGTGTCAGTTAATAACATTAGAGCATTTAATTGAATACGGGGTATTACAAAAAGACTTTTAGCAAAGTAACTCAATACTATTGATTTGACATTTATTACGGGTGATGTGGCAGCACCCAATAATTTGTTACATTTTATATTTTTTTATTTCATTATTAATTTGAAAGTTGAAAGGATAAATGATGGTCTACTATTAAGTTTTTGGAAAACAAAATCTCCACTTTCATTGGAATGGATAGTCTACCATTAAGGTTTTTGGAAAAGTAAAATCTCCATTACCGAACAATGCAATAAATCCTAGGCCTTTATGCTTTTTAAACTTTTATTCCGTTATAAATAGTAAATCATGTCATTTTCAATTCTTCAAGATGGGGGGTTTTTTTTTTGTCATTCCATCTTAGTGTTGTTACAAATTTCGATCTTAACTTGCAGTTCGTATAAAATATGTTTTGTTCTTGCAGTTTTTAAGCATTGGCATGACTCACACTTTCAGATCTACCAATAGTTCTATTTCATCTGTTAATCACATATTAAACACAACATTTTTACTGTATTGCATTGCAGTTAAGACATATGGGAAAAGAAAAGGTTGATATCAACATTGTTGGCATAAGTTACAACCTTAATCGGTATTTTGTAGGATTTCATTGATGATTAAATTTTTGTATTGCTGATTAATTTGTTGTAGTTTTTTCTTCTTTAATTCAGGAACTGATGCACCTTGAAAGGGAGAGCCAGGAGGGAGAGTCAGAGCTCGAAATTTTAGAAAGAGAATTACTCCCTCTATAATAGAGCTCGAAATTTTAGAAAGAGAATTACTCCCTGTATAGTGGAGCTTGAAAAGAGAATTACTCCCGACTAATATTAATATAAGTCCTTCTTTGAATGCAAATATAGAGCTTGAAATTTTAGAAAGAGAATTACTTCATGTCTAATATTAATATTAGTCATTATCTGAGTGCAAATATATTTCTTCGAATGGGTTTCTCATGAATGCAAATATATTTCTTCGAATGGGTTTCTCATGGCAGTCATAAGATGACTTCCTCCAAACAAATTTTAGAAAATCTTTTTGCAAGCACTTATTTTAAATTTTTCTGTAGGCTCCATCAGCTTTTGTGACTCTTCAATAATGCATTCACTAACGAATATATATATATATATATATATATATATATATATATATATATATATATATATATATATATATATATATATATATATATATATATATATATATATATATGTATATATTTTACAAGATGCAGGTATATAATCTATATCACTTCTTTTACAGACTAAGAATGTGTGTTATATAACCTAAGGACATCTTTATTGATGTGTGTTATATAACCTAAGGACATCCTTATTTTATTTGAAAGTTACAACCTTGGCAGTTACAGATCAAGAAAATACATGTGTTTTTTTCTTCTGATATTAACGTATCTGTTCAATTTGATATTAATATATCTGCTCAATTTTAATAAAATATTTTAATAAAATATAGGAGTATCACACATTGATATATAATTTCTATAACCAAATCATTGATAATAATTTATATAACTAAATTATTTAAATTAGTTATAATATCAAATGTTTATAATTATGTAATATCCCACATTAATCCTAGCAAGATTATATATGAAGTGCCAAGGAGGAGTTATGAATTTAATCCCTAATTTGAGAAAAGTTAGTTGGGATGGAAGAATATTAGTTGGAAACAAACTAAATGGCAAAGGTGTAAATGTCACTTAGTTGAGGGACATTTTGGACATGTAACAATGATGCATGTGACTAAGGGCATGTTTGGTGGGTTGGTATTATCCAAATCAGAATTTTATGAAGAAAAAGAACTAAAGGCATGGAAGAGGAAGAGGAACTCATATTCATATTTGCATTTTCGCACCCTAAGAACAGCCTTCACTAAATCAGGTATATCTCTCAACTCGTAACTCCGATCGTAACGATTCTGGTCCCATTGGAAAGCTAACGAATTTCTCTTCGATTTGCACCTATGGTTCGCATTTATAGCTCCTGTTTTGAAGGAGAAAAACGAGTTTGAAGTTGGGACATGCATGCTGAATGTGATGAAGAATGGGCTACGTGTTTGATGAGTTTGGAGTTGGAGTTTTGGTCAAGATAGGAACTCAATTGCAGCATGTTCATCATCTAAAGCTCTATTAATCCAATGTGAGTCCTTAGATAGTAACTTGGGGTTTTGCATGTGGGGTTTCAATTGGGGTTTAGGGATTGTGAATGAACCTATGAATCAATGATGCTAAATCTGTTTACTTTGCTCTAATCTTTGCATGCTGATGTTTCTGATTGCATTTGTGTGATACAATTTCGTCTGGACTGTTATACAAATGTAAGGGATCAATTTTAGGGTGTTTGGGACTGGTTTAGAAGCTTTACAATGCAGAATTTTGGGTTCTGCAGGTGAAGTAACCGGTTACTTGGATGAGGTAACCGGTTACCTGGGAGCGAAAAGTGAAAAAAATGGATTCTGGGCTGAAGTAACCGGTTACTTGAAATGAAGTAACCCGTTACTCTGCATGCTGAGCAGAATTTTCATAATTTCGAAAATTCATAACTCCCACTTCGTATATCCGTTTGACGCGTACCATATATCGTTAGAAAGCTAACTAAGTATACTATCTAGGAAAATTAGCCTCGGTGTCTGAATATTATTTTTCGATATATCTGACGCACTTTCAGTTAAGTACGACACTGGTAACATGTGAAGTATGTATGTTTAGACTGAAAATTATGTATTATTCTTTAAAGTTGTGTTATGTCATTATGTACTATGCTGAGAATATGAAAACTCCGTCGTTTTGGTTAAACGATTGGATTGGTTGCTTTGTTTGTGACTTTGACATTATGTCATATTTTCGTATGCTTGAATCGAAGTGGCCGGAAGGCTAGATTGGGACGCTGCTCTGACCGTGTAGTCTATGAGCCCTCCCGGACCGTGTAGTCCAATGGAATAACCCGTTCATGTGTATTGTTCGATATGGTGTGCATCTGAGCTACCGTTGCAGTGTGCTTGTGAGTTTCTGTACGGGGTTTTACTCACTTGCCGTTAACACACTTGCGTGCTCGGTATGGTGGGGTTATGCGGCTACGTAGGCTAATGCATAATGTGGTAACTCACCTCTAGTAAAGTCACGTAGACTAATACTAGGCTTTCGCCCGATGGGCTCAGGCGTCAAGGTGGCGGTTTGTACTCGGCGTAACTCACTAGCGTGAAGAAGGTTAACGGAACAATGACGCCATTTAGGCAAAAGTCATCTCGCGGCCATATAGACTCGTGCGAACCGTTTAACCGTCTTGCAGTGTGCTTGTACAAGTCCCTTGACATATAGGCAGGAGGTTACTCATCGAGGATGCATTTATTCCATAATCTAGCCGAGGTTGTTACACTTCTGGATTCCCCGTACATGGGTATGGGTCTGCATACGTGTTTGTGTACTATTTGTGTACTTGTGATATGATGACTCCTATGGTGGACGAATCATGTGTTTGCTCCGTATTTGTACCGGATGTGAGGACAACCCCGAATCAATGGTGGATTCGGTTTTTGATGCATGTACCCTGTAGATCCGAGTGGACCCATAGGATAGGAGGACTCGCTGAGATTTAGTAATCTCACCCCAATCAACTTATATTTTTTTCAGGTGCAGTTTAGTAGTGGTTGGTCAGTAGCAGGTTTGGACTGAAGACTTGGAAGTGATGACGGCTCGGAGACCTCGTCATATCTCATTTTCCGCTGTGCAAGATCCATCGAAGACGCATGTTTTTTAATTATTATTATTATTATTTCATGTTGTATTCTAAATGGATCATCTTGTATCCTTAGCTTTTGTATGTACTCAATATCAATTTTAACGTTTCATGCATAATATACTAGTCAGTTATGTATGGGGTGTTACAAATTAGATCTCATCACTTGATTGATTAATTAATGTGTATATTTGCACATTTATACGATACTTATTTTATTTTAATCAATAATTTTTAAAATCTTTATTTTTAAATCTTAAAACTTTTTTTCTCAAAATAATTTGTTTTCTCTAACTTTAATTTTTCCTTTATTAATCTATTATCTATTATTAATATATAAAAACAAAAGTATCTGGAAATTACACAATAAGCCCTCTGATAAAACTACTAAAACTTTTCTTATTCTATGGATAGAAAAGACTTTTAGCAAAGTAACTCAATACTATTGATTTGACATTTATTACGGGTGATGTGGCAGCACCCAGTAATTTGTTACATTTTATATTTTTTTATTTCATTATTAATTTGAAAGTTGAAAGGATAAATGATGGTCTACCATTAAGTTTTTGGAAAACAAAATCTCCACTTTCATTGGAATGGATAGTCTACCATTAAGGTTTTTGGAAAAGTAAAATCTCCATTACCGAACAATGCAATAAATCCTAGGCCTTTAAGCTTTTTAAACTTTTATTCCGTTATATATATATATAGTAAATCATGTCATTTTAAATTCTTCAAGATGGGGTTTTTTTTGTCATTCCATCTTATTGTTGTTACAAATTTCGATCTTAACTTGCAGTTCGTATAAAATATGTTTTGTTCTTGCAGTTTTTAAGCATTGGCATGACTCACACTTTCAGATCTACCAATAGTTCTATTTCATATGTTAATCACATATTAAACACAACATTTTTACTGTATTGCATTGCAGTTAAGACATATGGGAAAAGAAAAGGTTGATATCAACATTGTTTGCATAAATTACAACCTTAATCGGTATTTTGTAGGATTTCATTGATGATTAAATTTTTGTATTGTTGATTAATTTGTTGTATTTTTTTCTTCTTTAATTCAGGAACTGATGCACCTTGAAAGGGAGAGCCAGGAGGGAGAGTCAGAGCTCGAAATTTTACAAAGAGAATTACTCCCTCTATAATAGAGCTTGAAATTTTAGAAAGAGAATTACTCCCTGTATAGTGAAGCTTGAAACGAGAGTTACTCCCGACTAATATTAATATAAGTCCTTCTCTGAATGCAAATATAGAGCTTGAAATTTTAGAAAGAGAATTACTTCCTGTCTAATATTAATATTAGTCATTATCTGAGTGCAAATATATTTCTTCGAATGGGTTTCTCATGGCAGTCATAAGATGACTTCCTCCAAACAAATTTTAGAAAATCTTTTTGCAAGCACTTATTTTAAATTTTTCTGTAGGCTCCATCAGCTTTTGTGACTCTTCAATAATGCATTCACTAACGAATATATATATATATATATATATTGTATATATTTTACAAGATGCACGTATATAATCTATATCACTTCTTTTACAGGCTAAGAATGTGTGTTATATAACCTAAGGACATCTTTATTGATGTGTGTTATATAACCTAAGGACATCCTTATTTTATTTGAAATTTACAATCTTTGAAATTTACAATCTTGGCAGTTACAGATCAAGAAAATACATGTGTTTTTTTCTTCTGATATTAACGTATCGATTCAATTTGATATTAATGTATCTTCTCAATTTTAATAAAATATTTTAATAAAATATAGGAGTATCACACATTGATATATAATTTCTATAACCAAGTCATTGATAATAATTTATATAACTAAATTATTTAAATTTGTTATAATATCAAATGTTTATAATTAGATCTCATCACTTGATTGATTAATTAATGTGTATATTTGCACATTTATACGATACTTATTTTATTTTAATCAATAATTTTTAAAATCTTTATTTTTAAATCTTAAAACTTTTTTTCTCAAAATTATTTGTTTTCTCTAACTTTAATTTTTCCTTTATTAATCTATTATCTATCTATTATTAATATATAAAAACAAAAGTATCTGGAAATTACACAATAAGCCCTCTGATAAAACTACTAAAACTTTTCTTATTCTATGGATAGAAAAGACTTTTAGCAAAGTAACTCAATACTATTGATTTGACATTTATTACGGGTGATGTGGCAGCACCCAGTAATTTGTTACATTTTATATTTTTTATTTCATTATTAATTTGAAAGTTGAAAGGATAAATGATGGTCTACCATTAAGTTTTTGGAAAACAAAATCTCCACTTTCATTGGAATGGATAGTCTACCATTAAGGTTTTTGGAAAAGTAAAATCTCCATTACCGAACAATGCAATAAATCCTAGGCCTTTAAGCTTTTTAAACTTTTATACCTATATATATATATATATATATATATATATATATATATATATATATATATATATATATATATATATATATATATATATATAGTAAATCATGTCATTTTAAATTCTTCAAGATGGGTTTTTTTTTGTCATTCCATCTTATTGTTGTTACAAATTTGGATCTTAACTTGCAGTTCGTATAAAATATGTTTTGTTCTTGCAGTTTTTAAGCATTGGCATGACTCACACTTTCAGATCTACCAATAGTTCTATTTCATATGTTAATCACATATTAAACACAACATTTTTACTGTATTGCATTGCAGTTAAGACATATGGGAAAAGAAAAGGTTGATATCAACATTGTTTGCATAAGTTACAACCTTAATCGGTATTTTGTAGGATTTCATTGATGATTAAATTTTTGTATTGTTGATTAATTTGTTGTATTTTTTTCTTCTTTAATTCAGGAACTGATGCACCTTGAAAGGGAGAGCCAGGAGGGAGAGTCAGAGCTCGAAATTTTACAAAGAGAATTACTCCCTCTATAATAGAGCTTGAAATTTTAGAAAGAGAATTACTCCCTGTATAGTGAAGCTTGAAACGAGAATTACTCCCGACTAATATTAATATAAGTCCTTCTCTGCATGCAAATATAGAGCTTGAAATTTTAGAAAGAGAATTACTTCCTGTCTAATATTAATATTAGTCATTATCTGAGTGCAAATATATTTCTTCGAATGGGTTTCTCATGGCAGTCATAAGATGACTTCCTCCAAACAAATTTTAGAAAATCTTTTTGCAAGCACTTATTTTAAATTTTTCTGTAGGCTCCATCAGCTTTTGTGACTCTTCAATAATGTATTCACTAACGAATATATATATATATATATATATATATATATATATATATATATATATATATATATATATTGTATATATTTTACAAGATGCACGTATATAATCTATATCACTTCTTTTACAGGCTAAGAATGTGTGTTATATAACCTAAGGACATCTTTATTGATGTGTGTTATATAACCTAAGGACATCCTTATTTTATTTGAAATTTACAATCTTTGAAATTTACAATCTTGGCAGTTACAGATCAATAAAAATACATGTGTTTTTTTCTTCTGATATTAACGTATCTGTTCAATTTGATATTAATGTATCTTCTCAATTTTAATAAAATATTTTAATAAAATATAGGAGTATCACACATTGATATATAATTTCTATAACCAAGTCATTGATAATAATTTATATAACTAAATTATTTAAATTTGTTATAATATCAAATGTTTATAATTAGATCTAATCACTTGATTGATTAATTAATGTGTATATTTGCACATTTATACGATACATATTTTATTTTAATCAATAATTTTTAAAATCTTTATTTTTAAATCTTAAAACTTTTTTTCTCAAAATTATTTGTTTTCTCTAACTTTAATTTTTCCTTTATTAATCTATTATATATTATTAATATATAAAAACAAAAGTATCTGGAAATTACACAATAAGCTCTCTGATAAAAGTACTAAAACTTTTCTTATTCTATGGATCAAGAAGACTTTTAGCAAAGTAACTCAATACTATTGATTTAACATTTATTACGGGTGATGTGGCAGCACCCAATAATTTGTTACATTTTATATTTTTTATTTCATTATTAATTTGAAAGTTGAAAGGATAAATGATGGTCTACCATTAAGTTTTTGGAAAACAAAATCTCCACTTTCATTGGAATGGATAGTCTACCATTAAGGTTTTTGGAAAAGTAAAATCTCCATTACCGAACAATGCAATAAATCCTAGGCCCTTAAGCTTTTTAAACTTTTATTCCGTTATATATATATAGTAAATCATGTCATTTTCAATTCTTCAAGATGGGGTTTTTTTTTGTCATTCCATCTTATTGTTGTTACAAATTTCGATCTTAACTTGCAGTTCGTATAAAATATGTTTTGTTCTTGCAGTTTTTAAGCATTGGCATGACTCACACTTTCAGATCTACCAATAGTTCTATTTCATATGTTAATCACATATTAAACACAACATTTTTACTGTATTGCATTGCAGTTAAGACATATGGGAAAAGAAAAGGTTGATATCAACATTGTTTGCATAAGTTACAACCTTAATCGGTATTTTGTAGGATTTCATTGATGACTAAATTTTTGTATTGTTGATTAATTTGTTGTATTTTTTTCTTCTTTAATTCAGGAACTGATGCACCTTGAAAGGGAGAGCCAGGAGGGAGAGTCAGAGCTCGAAATTTTACAAAGAGAATTACTCCCTCTATAATAGAGCTCGAAATTTTAGAAAGAGAATTACTCCCTGTATAGTGGAGCTTGAAACGAGAATTACTCCCGACTAATATTAATATAAGTCCTTCTCTGAATGCAAATATAGAGCTTGAAATTTTTGAAAGAGAATTACTTCCTGTCTAATATTAATATTAGTCATTATCTGAGTGCAAATATATTTCTTCGAATGGGTTTCTCATGGCAGTCATAAGATGACTTCCTCCAAACAAATTTTAGAAAATCTTTTTGCAAGCACTTATTTTAAATTTTTCTGTAGGCTCCATCAGCTTTTGTGACTCTTCAATAATGCATTCACTAACGAATATATATATATATATATATATATATATATATATATATATATATATATATATATATATATATATATATATATATATATATATATATATATATATTGTATATATTTTACAAGATGCACGTATATAATCTATATCACTTCTTTTACAGGCTAAGAATGTGTGTTATATAACCTAAGGACATCCTTATTTTATTTGAAATTTACAATCTTTGAAATTTACAATCTTGGCAGTTACAGATCAAGAAAATACATGTGTTTTTTTCTTCTGATATTAACGTATCTGTTCAATTTGATATTAATGTATCTTCTAAATTTTAATAAAATATTTTAATAAAATATAGGAGTATCACACATTGATATATAATTTCTATAACCAAGTCATTGATAATAATTTATATAACTAAATTATTTAAATTTGTTATAATATCAAATGTTTATAATTAGATCTCATCACTTGATTGATTAATTAATGTGTATATTTGCACATTTATACGATACATATTTTATTTTAATCAATAATTTTTAAACTCTTTATTTTTAAATCTTAAAACTTTTTTTCTCAAAATTATTTGTTTTCTCTAACTTTAATTTTTCCTTTGTTAATCTATTATATATTATTAATATATAAAAACAAAAGTATCTGGAAATTACACAATAAGCCCTCTGATAAAAGTACTAAAACTTTTCTTATTCTATGGATCAAAAAGACTTTTAGCAAAGTAACTCAATACTATTGATTTGACATTTATTACGGGTGATGTGGCAGCACCCAATAATTTGTTACATTTTATATTTTTTTATTTCATTATTAATTTGAAAGTTGAAAGGATAAATGATGGTCTACCATTAAGTTTTTGGAAAACAAAATCTCCACTTTCATTGGAATGGATAGTCTACCATTAAGGTTTTTGGAAAAGTAAAATCTCCATTACCGAACAATGCAATAAATCCTAGGCCTTTAAGCTTTTTAAACTTTTATTCCGTTATATATAGTAAATCATGTCATTTTCAATTCTTCAAGATGGGTTTTTTTTTTGTCATTCCATCTTATTGTTGTTACAAATTTCGATCTTAACTTGCAGTTCGTATAAAATATGTTTTGTTCTTGCAGTTTTTAAGCATTGGCATGACTCACACTTTCAGATCTACCAATAGTTCTATTTCATCTCTTAATCACATATTAAACACAACATTTTTACTGTATTGCATTGCAGTTAAGACATATGGGAAAAGAAAAGGTTGATATCAACATTGTTTGCATAAGTTACAACCTTAATCGGTATTTTGTAGGATTTAATTGATGATTAAATTTTTGTATTGTTGATTAATTTGTTGTATTTTTTTCTTCTTTAATTCAGGAATTGATGCACCTTGAAAGGGAGAGCCAGGAGGGAGAGTCAGAGCTCGAAATTTTAGAAAGAGAATTACTCCCTTTATAATAGAGCTCGAAATTTTAGAAAGAGAATTACTCCCTGTATAGTGGAGCTTGAAAAGAGAATTACTCCCGACTAATATTAATATAAGTCCTTCTTTGAATGCAAATATAGAGCTTGAAATTTTAGAAAGAGAATTACTTCCTGTCTAATATTAATATTAGTAATTATGTGAGTGCAAATATATTTCTTCGAATGGGTTTCTCATGAATGCAAATATATTTCTTCGAATGGGTTTCTGATGGCAGTCATAAAATGACTTCCTCCAAACAAATTTTAGAAAATCTTTTTGCAAGCACTTATTTTAAATTTTTCTGTAGGCTCCATCAGCTTTTGTGACTCTTCAATAATGCATTCACTAACAAATATATATATATATATATATATATATATATATATATATATATATATATATATATATATTGTATATATTTTACAAGATGCAGGTATATAATCTATATCACTTCTTTTTCCAGACTAAGAATGTGTGTTATATAACCTAAGGATATCTTTATTGATGTGTGTTATATAACTGTCATACCCCAAAATTTACCCGGTGCAATTTTCGTTTTAGTTTATTAAGGGTGTTACAAATTAGGAGCCATAAGGTTTAATATACCTATTATTAAACTCGCTCTCTTATAAAATGCTCGTATAAATTACTGGAGGTGTAAATATCAAATATTTGTGGTCTAATTTATTTTGGCCCATTTATTTCATTTAAGCATTCTATCATCTCTTTTCATTTTTTATATATATTATTACTAACTATTAGGTTATTATTATCGATGATATTATAATTATTAGTGTATTAGTAATAATTAAATTAAATTAATCACTATTAGAACATTAGTTGATATTGATATTATTTTAAATGTTATTATTAATTGTTATAATCAGAATTATGGGGAAATTACTAACTAATTAGTTTTGGTTAATTAACTAACTAAGTGAATGTTAATTAGGTTTTTGGTTTTTCTAGGTCTGTCAGTGCTTTTTTGTTTTTTAATTATTATTATTATTTCATGTTGTATTCTAAATGGATCATCTTGTATCCTTAGCTTTTGTATGTACTCAATATCAATTTTAACGTTTCATGCATAATATACTAGTCAGTTATGTATGGGGTGTTACAAATTAGATCTCATCACTTGATTGATTAATTAATGTGTATATTTGCACATTTATACGATACTTATTTTATTTTAATCAATAATTTTTAAAATCTTTATTTTTAAATCTTAAAACTTTTTTTCTCAAAATTATTTGTTTTCTCTAACTTTAATTTTTCCTTTATTAATCTATTATCTATTATTAATATATAAAAACAAAAGTATCTGGAAATTACACAATAAGCCCTCTGATAAAACTACTAAAACTTTTCTTATTCTATGGATAGAAAAGACTTTTAGCAAAGTAACTCAATACTATTGATTTGACATTTATTACGGGTGATGTGGCAGCACCCAGTAATTTGTTACATTTTATATTTTTTTATTTCATTATTAATTTGAAAGCTGAAAGGATAAATGATGGTCTACCATTAAGTTTTTGGAAAACAAAATCTCCACTTTCATTGGAATGGATAGTCTACCATTAAGGTTTTTGAAAAGTTAAATCTCCATTACCGAACAATGCAATAAATCCTAGGCCTTTAAGCTTTTAAACTTTTATTCCGTTATATATATATATAGTAAATCATGTCATTTTCAATTCTTCAAGATGGGGTTTTTTTTTTGTCATTCCATCTTATTGTTGTTACAAATTTCGATCTTAACTTGCAGTTCGTATAAAATATGTTTTGTTCTTGCAGTTTTTAAGCATTGGCATGACTCACACTTTCAGATCTACCAATAGTTCTATTTCATATGTTAATCACATATTAAACACAACATTATTACTGTATTGCATTGCAGTTAAGACATATGGGAAAAGAAAAGGTTGATATCAACATTGTTTGCATAAGTTACAACCTTAATCGGTATTTTGTAGGATTTCATTGATGATTAAATTTTTGTATTGTTGATTAATTTGTTGTATTTTTTCTTCTTTAATTCAGGAACTGATGCACCTTGAAAGGGAGAGCCAGGAGGGAGAGTCAGAGCTCGAAATTTTAGAAAGAGAATTACTCCCTTTATAATAGAGCTCGAAATTTTAGAAAGAGAATTACTCCCTGTATAGTGGAGCTTGAAAAGAGAATTACTCCCGACTAATATTAATATAAGTCTTTCTTTGAATGCAAATATAGAGCTTGAAATTTTAGAAAGAGAATTACTTCCTGTCTAATATTAATATTAGTCATTATCTGAGTGCAAATATATTTCTTCGAATGGGTTTCTCATGAATGCAAATATATTTCTTCGAATGGGTTTCTGATGGCAGTCATAAAATGACTTCCTCCAAACAAATTTTAGAAAATCTTTTTGCAAGCACTTATTTTAAATTTTTCTGTAGGCTCCATCAGCTTTTGTGACTCTTCAATAATGCATTCACTAACGAATATATATATATATATATATTGTATATATTTTACAAGATGCAGGTATATAATCTATATCACTTCTTTTTCCAGACTAAGAATGTGTGTTATATAACCTAAGGACATCTTTATTGATGTGTGTTATATAACTATCATACCCCAAAATTTACCCGGTGCAATTTTCGTTTTAGTTTATTAAGGGTGTTACAAATTAGGAGCCATAAGGTTTAATATACCTATTATTAAACTCGCTCTCTTATAAAATGCTCGTATAAATTAGTGGAGGTGTAAATATCAAATATTTGTGGTCTAATTTATTTTGGCCCATTTATTTCATTTAACCATTCTATCATCTCTTTTCATTTTTTATATATATTATTACTAACTATTAGGTTATTATTATCGATGACATTATAATTATTAGTGTATTAGTAATAATTAAATTAAATTAATCACTATTAGAACATTAGTTGATATTGATATTATTTTAAATGTTATTATTAATTGTTATAATCAGAATTATGGGGAAATTACTAACTAATTAGTTTTGGTTAATTAACTAACTAAGTGAATGTTAATTAGGTTTTTGGTTTTTCTAGGTCTGTTAGTGCTTTTTTGATGGGCCAACACGTTTTTTTTGCAAGTAAATGGGCCGGTTTTTGTTCCCTCACGCGTGGACCAGGTGGACCGGGTCAAACCCAGGACCCAACCCGGTCTTGTTCATCCTCTCCCTCATGCGTAAACCCTAGCCTCCATTTTCTCTGTGCAGCCGGCGGCTACCTTCAACAACTAAACCCTAATCTAACAATTGCCCAGGCCCACACGAATCAAATCCAGAAATGCAATCAATCATAACAAGAAAATGTAAATCAAATCTTAACAAATTGAATCAAATAATTTTATTAGATCAAAATAATATTACATTTACATATATTACAAATCCAATCTGAATCAATACATACATAACAACAATTGAATCAAATCTTTCCTAAACAATATTCTAACCTTAACTATAAATTAAAAATAATCATAAGGGAGAAGGGGACGAATTTCTGGAGATAAACCCTAAGCTGCGCAGACTTGAACTTAGATCTTCAATCTTGAAACTGCAAAACACAAAGAGAAGGAGATCAGGAGGGAGCTTACACGTTCCAGAAACTCAAGAAATTAAGGTAACCAACTCTTAAACTTACCTTAGGATTCGTCGATTGCATGTTTTGTATGTTGTTTGTTTGCGAATTCGGGTTGATTTGGGGGTTAGGGTTATCGTTTTATGTTGTTTTTCTAGGTTTTGATATGAAGATAGTGGTGGGGAAGATGAAGATCTTAAGGATCTTCATCTGGGTTTGTGTTTCTGGGAAGTCTGGGTTTATGAATTTTGAAGGTTTGAGTTCTCCGGTTGAAGATCAACCAGGAACTGGGTTTCTCACGGTGGTCTAGGGCAGAGTTAGGGCAGAGGGATGTTGGTTTCTGGATTGTAAGGAAGAGAGAAAAGAGAACGAAGAGTGAGAGAGAAAGGCTAGAAAGAGAAAAAAAAAAAGAGAAATGAGAGTGGGGTTTTCAGGATCCCTGGGTTAATCCCCTCTGGGCAGTCGGATCTTCGCCATTTGTCCTTCCATGGACACTTGGCAAGCATCACTAAACATGATTCAGTGTGCTTCCATTCAGTAAACTCCATTCCATATCACATGCAGGCCCTTTGATCTGCTTAGATCTAGATCCAACGCTCCAAACCTGAGCACATACCATAGCCCCATGAACACACCCTCACCCAATCTGACGGATCAAAGACCTTAGTGGGCTTAACCAATCTGTAATCCACACACCCCTAAATTGCTGCCCTTCAACAAAAATACACCCCCTACGCAAAAAATCAAAAAGGATTTTAATTGTTAATTGTTTTCTTTTTGGGGATTTAATATAATTTTCTCCTCGAACCGACTAAATCTATTAGTCGCATTAGACGAGGAATAATTTTTTATCATTCAATTTACTTATTAATAACATCATTGGATCTAATTTATTTGAGAATAATAACTTGATTAATTCTAATTTAATTCTCTCCTCGACCCGACTAAATCTATTAGTCGCATTAGACGAGAGATAAAAAATATATAAAATTAAAATACATTTTAATTTGCTGCCCGCGACGATCAATCTATCGATCTGAGTAACCAGCAATGCCCCGTAATCCGTTAGCTATACTGGCCAAATCTATTGGTCATCGCATCTAACGGTGCCATATCAAATCAGGGTTGTATGCCAAACCTCAAAACACTTTCATCTTTCAAAACAAATTTCAAAACTGCGAACAGGCCACTCAAAAAGCCTTTAAACAATTTCAAACCACAAAATTCTAAATATAAGGCGTACAACCCTGTGCCCGAACTACGTTGACTCTGATTCTCCATAAGGAGATACGTAGGCACTTGGTAACAAGGCGAGTCTCCCCCCTAAAATCTCAATTCAGTTCTAAATCTCAATTTTCGCCCTATTCATTTCCTTAGCTATTAAACCTCTAAATTTTAGCCATAAAGCCTTTACCTTAGAACAAACCTTAGGAAAGGGTTGAGGGTGCCTAACACCTTCCCTCAACCTGATTATAATAACTTACCCCGATCTCTAAACTGCGTAGGGATTCTTATTTGCCCTTCAGAATAGGTGGCGACTCTAAACCTTTCAATTTTAGGGCAGGTTGCTACAATAACCTATGGACATCCTTATTTTATTTGGAAGTTACAATCTTGGCAGTTACAGATCAAGAAAATACATGTGTTTTTTTCTTCTGATATTAACGTATCTGCTCAATTTTAATAAAATATTTTAATAAAATATAGGAGTATCACACATATATAATTTCTATAACCAAATCATTGATAATAATTTATATAACTAAATTATTTAATTTTGTTATAATATCAAATGTTTATAATTAGATATCATCACTTGATTGATTAATTGATGTGTATATTTGCACATTTATACGATACTTATTTTATTTTAATCAATAATTTTAAAAATCTTCATTTTTAAATCTTAAAACTTTTTTTCTCAAAATTATTTGTTTTCTCTAACTTTAATTTTTCCTTTATTAATTATAAAACATTTTTGAAACAATAAAAATGCAAATCTATTATAACTATTAAAGTTCATTTTTTTCTACTCAATGTAATTAATCTGAAAGGGAGATGAAAAGTGGGAACCCAATTTGCTTTTGCTTTCGATTCATATTTTTAATTTTCTTAAATCTTAAAGGTAGTTAAATGCTAATTACAATAATAATTGTCAAAATATCATTTAATGTAAATTTTATTAAATTTATTATTGAATGAGTTCGTTATTTCTAAATTGATAATTTAATAATTCATCATAAATATTATTTATTTCTTAATTTTATTTCAATATCAAAGTTGAGTTTTAGTTTTTTTGAATTAGTAAATTTATACATAAATTTTTAAATTTTATAAAAATTAATAAATATGTATTAAGTTGTATATAAAAAATAAATGTCAAATTATTATTTAATATTTTAATTGTTATTTTGATATTTTTAGATCTGATTTTTTATTTACCTACTGATATCTACACTATTAAATATTAAATTATTATTTAATTAATTAATTAATTTATAATTATTCAATATTTTTAGAATAAAAACATTTTTCTTTTTTCTCTTTTCTATATAAAATTTAATTTACTAAAGCAGGCCACATATGAATAATTTAGTTTTTTAATTTAAAATATTTTTACTATAAAAGTAATTTAAGAGTTGTCTTTTTAACTTAGTGTAATAATGCTTACTATAATTCTTAAACAAATTTTATTTAAAAAATGAGTTTCTTATTTGTTTAAAATTGAAAGTAAGTATTATTATAGTTTAAATAACATTTAGTTACTAAAAAATATTAAAAATCATGTATTTTTATGAAATATTAATAAAAATCATGTATTTTTAAAAAAATAGTAAACATAAGAACTAAAGTAAAAACTACGATCACTCTTTTTACTACAAGTTATAACTTTTTCTATTCCAAGATTAAATATTTAATTTATCATTATAAAAATATAAGAATAAAAATTATTTTGTAATTATTGAGATCATTATTTGAGATAAAATATATTTTGAAATTATTTAGATTTTTATAGAAAGGTTAATAAAACAAAACAAAATCAATTGAGATTTTATAATTTTTGTAAACTTATGAAATAACTAAAATTTATAAGAATCTTTTCAAATTAACTTCATAATTGTAATCATGATAAAAATATGTTAAACAGTAGTCATGAAAATTTAATGATAAATGCTAATCATAAAAATAATGATAAAAGATAAAAATTTATTAATATAGTTAATTTTATAAATTGAATACGTTACAATTATTTTTATAAACGGGAATAAGTTAAAAATAATTTTATTAAAATAATAAATTTAACTATTTATACAATTATTTGTATAAATGAGAATAAAAAGCAGATTATAAAATTTTCATAATTTTTTATTTTAGAAGATTGTAAATTTAACTATTTATACAGTTATATG
Organism: Vicia villosa; assembly: GCF_029867415.1. Taxonomy (NCBI): domain Eukaryota; kingdom Viridiplantae; phylum Streptophyta; class Magnoliopsida; order Fabales; family Fabaceae; genus Vicia; species Vicia villosa. The sequence continues at coordinate 182,286 of NW_026705832.1, read as the reverse complement.
ATTAACTTTTTTTTATTATTTTGAAGATTGTTATTGAAGATTATATTATAGGTTTGATTTTAATCTCTATGTTAAATTTGCATGAGCATATTTTACCAAGTTTATTATATTTTGATGGAGGTGTTGTCATACATTTTATGTTTGTAAAAAATGTAAATACGATCTAATAAGAAGATTTTAGATTTGTAATTTAATGGGGAGCTGTCATACATCAAAGGTTGTAAAAAAATTTAAATATGATTTAATAAAAAAGTTTTAAAACTGAGATTTGACGGGGAGATGTCATACCTATTAAATTTAGAAAATAGGCTAATATCTAAAATAGGTTTAATAAATTTTTAGAATTAACTCGGATTCAACTAGGGTTTGTTAACTCATCTGAATTCACGGGTATATGTGAACGTATCTATGAGATACCACCGGTAGACTGTGAATTTTAATGTTCATCTTTTAAATCTATATTTTACTACTATTTAATCTAATTGAAGTTTGAGAATCAGTTGTACCGTTTATTATAAGTACGAATCAATGCTTAAAAAGCAAGTGCATATGGTCTGATAAATGTGTAATATGAACCCGAACGAGACCCGTGCGATAGCACGGGTTTCTTACTAGTTACTAATAACTCTGTAACAATTTTTATAGTAACTTGTTCTATAAATTTGTCTTATTTAAATTCCAACATTTTAAATTAATTTATTATTTTTATATTATGGTTATTTTAATATCTAATAGGAACTTCCTTGTGGGGTTTAAAAAAGGATATTAAACATTTTTCTTGGGAAGAATGATGAGTGGACCATTGACTATTGATCTTAACCAAGATATGTGTACATGCCAAAAGAGTGTACCTATTTGGCCCTTAATGGTATAGTTGTAAACATAGCTCTGACCTGTTTAGATGGGGCACTGTGTCACATATGCGGGTCCATCAGCCCATCCTTATCGAAGTTGTCGAATACCATGCCTGTGTCCATGTCAAAGCTTTTAAAATTCTAATGTGACATTTAAACATTCCTCCTAGATTATTATATCTATCTCCCATATTTAAGTTATGCAAAGTGAAAGAGTGAGTTTTGCAGTTGAGAAATCTGAAGACTTGGGAAAACTTCAACAAGCACAGAGATTAAGTCATTTCTAATTATGTGCTGATTTAGTGTTAAAATCAATAAGCATTCCACATTATAATCTGTGCTTAAATGATTTTCCATATGAGATGGTTTTTAAGATAAATAACTCTTTTTCTCGTTTTCCTCGACGCTGAGCTTGGGTACTATAAAGTTGTCGAAGTATAACTCTAGTGTTATAGAAAGGGCTGTAGAGGATACAGTATTGTTAAATATCGGTTATATCGCTAATATACCGGTTTTTTATATTGGAATTTGACTATCCGATACGCAATACCGAACCAAATGAAGGCCTGCATAATAGTTAATAGTAAAAGATCATCAACAACAACAACACAATCATGTTAAAGAAATAAAAACCATTTTATCAATAACTAAGCTCCTAGAAAAGCTTCCAATAACAACATAAGCAAAACCTGAGCCAGCCAATGTAAACATTTTTTCAAACACCTGGTCCGCAATACTTGAACCAGAACTGGACTGCTGAATTTCATCACTCTGGTTCATGGTTTGATAACCGGGCAAGACTCTTGCTTGTGTCTAGCTATTGAAACAAAGGCTACGTTTAGCCAATTGAAGTGATGTTCCTTTTGCGATGGCTAGTTGAAATAGCAGATTGGCCTTGGCTTGATGCAGTAGGTGTAATTATTGTATTTCACAAAGTTCCCAATATTGGGATGGGTGTGACATATTGAAGACATGGTTGAGAGGGGTTAACATGATTAGAGTTGTTCTTCTTTGTCATTAAGGTGAGTCTTCTTCTTTTCCTAGCAAGAAAAGTCAGGGTTTGGTTATTGTGAAAATGTCCAGGTTCCATTTTAGGCAACTCTGTTACTGCAACAGCATAAAAACATTAATATGATATTGTAAGAAACATATAAAAAATATACACTACTGAATAATGATGTTGTTCAAAGTGATAGTGCTGTAATTTAAAACAATGAAGCAGGAAGATTGCAAGAAATACCTTATAAGGATGAATGTTGGTGAGAAGTAAATGTTGGGAAATGGAATCCATGAAATTATGAGGAATCTTAAAGAATGGAACTGATGAAGCCATTTACTGTTATTGTGATGGGTGAAAATCATCTGAAGTATGTTGAAATGTAAAGTTCTTTGTAAGGTGAATTCATAGGAATGAGAAATGAGGAAAATGGTACTGCTGGTGGGTTAGTGGACAAAATTGAAAGAGGAAATTCAAAAATTTGAAAACATGGTGATTTGGAATGTGGGCCAGTAAATATTGGTGGTAGGGTACAAAAAATCTAAAGTTAGAGATATTGCAAAAGGCTATAAAATTGGAAAAGATAGTATGGGAAAAGGCTATAAAGGACAGTTGCACATCCACTCATGCACTTTGGAAAATGGTTTAGATAAATATAGAAAGTACAAGTTTTGGATAGAAAAATGGTGATGATTTATAAGAAAGGGCACTAATATAGGCTGTCAAGGGATTGGATAACATGGTGTTGGAGATATTTTTCCAGATTTATCATTTTTCGTGATAAAAACAAAAATAAAATGGGAAAACAAATGCTGTAGCTTATCCTACAATGGGTACCGATACTTAATTATTGCAAAGGGATGTTATAGAGGATGGACATATTGAGTCATTTATAATAATTTGATTTTATGTGTGAAAAATGGAGATAAATCGAATAAGTAGTATTGTTGGCAAATAAATAAATATGGACAACAATTATAGATGATGAATATAGTGAATTAGTTATAATTATAATAATTATAGTAAGAAGTACAATATTTTACAAAGTTTGCTGAAATTCAAAGGTTCTCATTAGTGTTTTCCCTAACAAAATAACATCAGTATTGGAATGATAGATATTACAAAATATTGCATGTTTCTGATCAGGCATATTGACTTAGTTATATTAAATTCACTGCATGTGTGGAAAATGTACTTTAGAGGATTTAGAGGATGGGTATAGTGAATTAGTTATAATACTTTAAGTAAGAATTACAATAAATTATATAGGATGGATATGGTGAATTAGTAATAATAAATTGATTTCATGAGTTAGAAAATAAATTAATATGGACAATAATTATAGAGGATGGATATACTGGATTAGTTATACTAATTTAAGTAAGAAGTACAATATTTTACAAACTTTGATGGAATTGAAAGGTAGTTCAGTGTTTTCTGGAACAAAAAATTCTCAGAACTGGAAAGATTGATATTACATATACTGTAAATTTCTGATGAGGCATATGTTTGGAAAGTAAGTTAGTTCTTCAATTTGATGTGTTTTTTCATTTTTGTGGAAGACTCCTCTCCTTCGCAAGTTTGAGATAAAGGAGTTATCTCCACTGATCCATGTGGAGAAATCCTTTTGGTAGCTAATGTTGGTGTAACAGGGTTAGGCAAATTATTCAATGTAATATTGGTTTCTAGATAAATGACCAAAGTAAACAAAAAACTGAGTAGATTGAAGAAAAATAAAATAAAGTGAAATTCTGGTATCATATATGTGATGTCTGTAACACCCCAAATCTACCCGATAAATTATACGGAAAATCAGAGTATACATTCCAAACAAGTTCATTTGAGGTATCACATATTCGTCATTTCAAAAACATTTACGGCTTACTTGCCTTCATATAGATACAAAGCACAGAAATTTAAAAAGATAATCCAATCATTACTAAAAATCACTTTGTTTAAATTCAATAATTAACTCGCAGCGGTATCAACAAACTTCATAACTATTCAAATCAAGTCGTAGCATCTTTGTACGGTAACTTTAAGTTACAATTTAAATCAAAACTAAATAAAATTCAGCACTTAAAACAATAATAAAAACAATCGTTTTTCCCCCCGAGTGCTACGTATCAGAGCGACAACCGACTCAACTCACAACAGCTAAAGACTTCGTAAAATCACTCCAAACTTCCACCGCAATCTTGAGTACCTGTCCATTTCCCATGGTAGGGAAACATCATTCAGAAAGGGTGAGATATCTACCAATATAAACAAACGTATGATAAACAATATAATAGAATTTAATCATACGAAATTATCACGTTACAGCTTTCAGACTACATTTATAATAACAATTAACCTGAACAGTTATAATTAACAAAAATCAATAACAACAACATATTAATAGTTATAACAACTATTTCTCATCTTCCAGACAATACCTGTCACAACACGTCATTAGTATAACAATTTATAATTACAACTCCATATTATCACAATTTAACAACAACTCAAGTCACATCACATCACAATTAAATCACACTCATGCCACATACAATGAGACTCTACAACTGCACATGCATGTGGTACCCAAGGCTTCAGCCCCCATCGCCAATTGCCAGTTAAACAGAGGCATCAAGGCATAAGCCTTCGTCACTAATTTGCCAATCCAGGCCGTCGCCAAAAATGCATATGTATATGAATGCAACAAACACACACAACAAACAACATCATCGTCACAAGGCATAAGCTTATATCGTCGCTATACTAATAAATAGAGGTATACATCGTCACTGAAACATCCTTCAACATCACATAAAACAACAACAATTATCACCACAACAATAACTAATTTTATCGAATCAACACGACAGAATCACAACAAATAATCAGGAATAATTTCCTACGAATTTAACCCCCACATATCATTCATCATGAATCCGGCTATAGAGTTAGAACCCCACCCCTTACCTTGTATTCGGAGTCCGTTCTACAATTCTACCGATCGAAACCATCTAGCCTTAGCTCCCAACCATTGCCTCTTTTAATCAGAGTCAAAAGCTGAAAATTTTCCCAAATATGCAGCTACAGTGCGATGATGATATCTCACAACTCAGACCTTATTTTGAAGATCCCAACGGTCAAAAGTTAGATATAGGTGTTACGAACCTACCCAACGGTTAACGAATCGGGGATCTTGGATTTAGTGAGACTGCTGCAAGAAAAACGGGAATGAATTTCTCTCCTATTTTCTCTCTTCTCTACAACTTCCCATGACCAATTCCCCAAGACTTTTTCTCTTCTAATTAGCCTAATCCTTATCTTAACCTAATTTCATTAAACCTATTGGGACTAACATTCAGACCCCACCTTTTACTACCACCATCACTTAATTAAGTCCATATAATAAATCTAGTATTTCTTCAATACTATATCTACAACTTAATCAATTAATTAATCAACTAATTAATCATAAAAACCCATGTCAACAATTCTCAACTCCACAAATTCAATAATTAAATTCTAAGTAATTTGAATGTATATAATTAAATAATTACTAAATACCGGGTGTTACAACTCTCCCCCACTTAGAATATTTTCGTCCTCGAAAATTTATCCGATACAACCATCATCAACTTCACCTCCACGTCCAACCATCCAACATAACAACCCATTAACACATCTAAAATTGATTACATATATGTCGACCATTCCGGTACTTCTTCAACATAACCGTTACTAACTTGTAAACAATTCCAACGCTATTCGAAAGTGCGAACATCGACGCCATGCAGCGACACTCTTTACGGTATCTCCAAAACTTCTCAAATGGTACACTAATTCTTAAAATTTATTTTCAACAAACCTATTAATTACTCCTTAAATTCACTCGACTTTGACGGTGACGTCCTGTGCGGCATCAACAAACAAATCCAGTTCCAAGGACAAGCGTAACCGCAAATTCCATCTCTTTCCAACATCATCCTGTTATAAATAAGTCTATTACAGCTTCTGAAACCATTTTTAAAATACATTTCATCTCGTTAGCTTTCCAACGCTTCAAACGGGACTCAAATCGAATGTCCAGAACTCAAATTATGAATTTTTGAAGTTTCAAAAAACACTCAGCTATTTCATGCGTTTTGCTTACGGAATTTCCACTCCAAAACTCATTTTTCTTCAACTTAAACATATTCCAAACAACTTTTAACATATCTCCTCACTTCCAAACTTTTTATAACTCGAGAGACACATTCTTTCGCCGAAATTCAGTTTTTGAAATTCCCAGACAACAATCCTCTTTGCGAACTTGCAACTGAACCACATCCGAGAAGCAAAGCTTCTCCCCCACTTCGCTCAAACTAATTCCTGCAACAACCAGAAAGCAACAAGTACCGACAGTGTTTCACACACTTGTCGCGTACAGAGAAATAAACAACATTAGACAACTTGGCCGGACGGACCGACCTGCTCTGATACCACTAATGTAACACCCCAAATCTACCCGATAAATTATACGGAAAATCAGAGTATACATTCCAAACAAGTTCATTTGAGGTATCACATATTCGTCATTTCAAAAACATTTACGGCTTACTTGCCTTCATATAGATACAAAGCACAGAAATTTAAAAAGATAATCCAATCATTACTAAAAATCACTTTGTTTAAATTCAATAATTAACTCGCAGCGGTATCAACAAACTTCATAACTATTCAAATCAAGTCGTAGCATCTTTGTACGGTAACTTTAAGTTACAATTTAAATCAAAACTAAATAAAATTCAGCACTTAAAACAATAATAAAAACAATCGTTTTTCCCCCCGAGTGCTACGTATCAGAGCGACAACCGACTCAACTCACAACAGCTAAAGACTTCGTAAAATCACTCCAAACTTCCACCGCAATCTTGAGTACCTGTCCATTTCCCATGGTAGGGAAACATCATTCAGAAAGGGTGAGATATCTACCAATATAAACAAACGTATGATAAACAATATAATAGAATTTAATCATACGAAATTATCACGTTACAGCTTTCAGACTACATTTATAATAACAATTAACCTGAACAGTTATAATTAACAAAAATCAATAACAACAACATATTAATAGTTATAACAACTATTTCTCATCTTCCAGACAATACCTGTCACAACACGTCATTAGTATAACAATTTATAATTACAACTCCATATTATCACAATTTAACAACAACTCAAGTCACATCACATCACAATTAAATCACACTCATGCCACATACAATGAGACTCTACAACTGCACATGCATGTGGTACCCAAGGCTTCAGCCCCCATCGCCAATTGCCAGTTAAACAGAGGCATCAAGGCATAAGCCTTCGTCACTAATTTGCCAATCCAGGCCGTCGCCAAAAATGCATATGTATATGAATGCAACAAACACACACAACAAACAACATCATCGTCACAAGGCATAAGCTTATATCGTCGCTATACTAATAAATAGAGGTATACATCGTCACTGAAACATCCTTCAACATCACATAAAACAACAACAATTATCACCACAACAATAACTAATTTTATCGAATCAACACGACAGAATCACAACAAATAATCAGGAATAATTTCCTACGAATTTAACCCCCACATATCATTCATCATGAATCCGGCTATAGAGTTAGAACCCCACCCCTTACCTTGTATTCGGAGTCCGTTCTACAATTCTACCGATCGAAACCATCTAGCCTTAGCTCCCAACCATTGCCTCTTTTAATCAGAGTCAAAAGCTGAAAATTTTCCCAAATATGCAGCTACAGTGCGATGATGATATCTCACAACTCAGACCTTATTTTGAAGATCCCAACGGTCAAAAGTTAGATATAGGTGTTACGAACCTACCCACAAAATTTGGTGACGATCCAACGGTTAACGAATCGGGGATCTTGGATTTAGTGAGACTGCTGCAAGAAAAACGGGAATGAATTTCTCTCCTATTTTCTCTCTTCTCTACAACTTCCCATGACCAATTCCCCAAGACTTTTTCTCTTCTAATTAGCCTAATCCTTATCTTAACCTAATTTCATTAAACCTATTGGGACTAACATTCAGACCCCACCTTTTACTACCACCATCACTTAATTAAGTCCATATAATAAATCTAGTATTTCTTCAATACTATATCTACAACTTAATCAATTAATTAATCAACTAATTAATCATAAAAACCCATGTCAACAATTCTCAACTCCACAAATTCAATAATTAAATTCTAAGTAATTTGAATGTATATAATTAAATAATTACTAAATACCGGGTGTTACAACTCTCCCCCACTTAGAATATTTTCGTCCTCGAAAATTTATCCGATACAACCATCATCAACTTCACCTCCACGTCCAACCATCCAACATAACAACCCATTAACACATCTAAAATTGATTACATATATGTCGACCATTCCGGTACTTCTTCAACATAACCGTTACTAACTTGTAAACAATTCCAACGCTATTCGAAAGTGCGAACATCGACGCCATGCGGCGACACTCTTTACGGTATCTCCAAAACTTCTCAAATGGTACACTAATTCTTAAAATTTATTTTCAACAAACCTATTAATTACTCCTTAAATTCACTCGACTTTGACGGTGACGTCCTGTGCGGCATCAACAAACAAATCCAGTTCCAAGGACAAGCGTAACCGCAAATTCCATCTCTTTCCAACATCATCCTGTTATAAATAAGTCTATTACAGCTTCTGAAACCATTTTTAAAATACATTTCATCTCGTTAGCTTTCCAACGCTTCAAACGGGACTCAAATCGAATGTCCAGAACTCAAATTATGAATTTTTGAAGTTTCAAAAAACACTCAGCTATTTCATGCGTTTTGCTTACGGAATTTCCACTCCAAAACTCATTTTTCTTCAACTTAAACATATTCCAAACAACTTTTAACATATCTCCTCACTTCCAAACTTTTTATAACTCGAGAGACACATTCTTTCGCCGAAATTCAGTTTTTGAAATTCCCAGACAACAATCCTCTTTGCGAACTTGCAACTGAACCACATCCGAGAAGCAAAGCTTCTCCCCCACTTCGCTCAAACTAATTCCTGCAACAACCAGAAAGCAACAAGTACCGACAGTGTTTCACACACTTGTCGCGTACAGAGAAATAAACAACATTAGACAACTTGGCCGGACGGACCGACCTGCTCTGATACCACTAATGTAACACCCCAAATCTACCCGATAAATTATACGGAAAATCAGAGTATACATTCCAAACAAGTTCATTTGAGGTATCACATATTCGTCATTTCAAAAACATTTACGGCTTACTTGCCTTCATATAGATACAAAGCACAGAAATTTAAAAAGATAATCCAATCATTACTAAAAATCACTTTGTTTAAATTCAATAATTAACTTGCAGCGGAATCAACAAACTTCATAACTATTCAAATCAAGTCGTAGCATCTTTGTACGGTAACTTTAAGTTACAATTTAAATCAAAACTAAATAAAATTCAGCACTTAAAACAATAATAAAAACAATCGTTTTATCCCCCCCGAGTGCTACGTATCAGAGCGACAACCGACTCAACTCACAACAGCTAAAGACTTCGTAAAATCACTCCAAACTTCCACCGCAATCTTGAGTACCTGTCCATTTCCCATGGTAGAGAAACATCATTCAGAAAGGGTGAGATATCTACCAATATAAACAAACGTATGATAAACAATATATTAGAATTTAATCATACGAAATTATCACGTTACAGCTTTCAGACTACATTTATAATAACAATTAACCTGAACAGTTATAATTAACAAAAATCAATAACAACAACATATTAATAGTTATAACAACTATTTCTCATCTTCCAGACAATACCTGTCACAACACGTCATTAGTATAACAATTTATAATTACAACTCCATATTATCACAATTTAACAACAACTCAAGTCACATCACATCACAATTAAATCACACTCATGCCACATACGATGAGACTCTACAACTGCACATGCATGTGGTACCCAAGGCTTCAGCCCCCATCGCCAATTGCCAGTTAAACAGAGGCATCAAGGCATAAGCCTTCGTCACTAATTTGCCAATCCAGGCCGTCGCCAAAAATGCATATGTATATGAATGCAACAAACACACACAACAAACAACATCATCGTCACAAGGTATAAGCTTATATCGTCGCTATACTAATAAATAGGGGTATACATCGTCACTGAAACATCCTTCAACATCACATAAAACAACAATTATCACCACAACAATAACTAATTTCATCGAATCAACACGACAGAATCACAACAAGTAATCAGGAATAATTTCCTACGAATTTAACCCCCACATATCATTCATCATGAATCCGGCTATAGAGTTAGAACCCCACCCCTTACCTTGTATTCGGAGTCCGTTCTACAATTCTACCGATCGAAACCATCTAGCCTTAGCTCCCAACCATTGCCTCTTTTAATCAGAGTCAAAAGCTGAAAATTTTCCCAAATATGCAGCTACAGTGCGATGATGATATCTCACAACTCAGACCTTATTTTGAAGATCCCAACGGTCAAAAGTTAGATATAGGTGTTACGAACCTACCCACAAAATTTGGTGACGATCCAACGGTTAACGAATCGGGGATCTTGGATTTAGTGAGACTGCTGCAAGAAAAACGGGAATGAATTTCTCTCCTATTTTCTCTCTTCTCTACAACTTCCCATGACCAATTCCCCAAGACTTTTTCTCTTCTAATTAGCCTAATCCTTATCTTAACCTAATTTCATTAAACCTATTGGGACTAACATTCACACCCCACCTTTTACTACCACCATCACTTAATTAAGTCCATACAATAAATCTAGTATTTCTTCAATACTATATCTACAACTTAATCAATTAATTAATCAACTAATTAATCATAAAAACCCATGTCAACAATTCTCAACTCCACAAATTCAATAATTAAATTCTAAGTAATTTGAATGTATATAATTAAATAATTACTAAATACCGGGTGTTACGACTCTCCCCCACTTAGAATATTTTCGTCCTCGAAAATTTATCCGATACAACCATCATCAACTTCACCTCCACGTCCAACCATCCAACATAACAACCCATTAACACATCTAAAATTGATTACATATATGTCGACCATTCCGGTACTTCTTCAACATAACCGTTACTAACTTGTAAACAATTCCAACGCTATTCGAAAGTGCGAACATCGACGCCATGCGGCGACACTCTTTACGGTATCTCCAAAACTTCTCAAATGGTACACTAATTCTTAAAATTTATTTTCAACAAACCTATTAATTACTCCTTAAATTCACTCAACTTTGACGGTGACGTCCTGTGCGGCATCAACAAACAAATCCAGTTCCAAGGACAAGCGTAACCGCAAATTCCATCTCTTTCCAACATCATCCTGTTATAAATAAGTCTATTACAGCTTCTGAAACCATTTTTAAAATACATTTCATCTCGTTATCTTTCCAACGCTTCAAACGGGACTCAAATCGAATGTCCAAAACTCAAATTATGAATTTTTGAAGTTTCACAAACATTCAGCTATTTCCTGCGTTTTGCTTACGGAATTTCCACTCCAAAACTCATTTTTCTTCAACTTAAACATATTCCAAACAACTTTTAACATATCTCCTCACTTCCAAACTTTTTATAACTCGAGAGACACATTCTTTCGCCGAAATTCAGTTTTTGAAACACCCAGACAACAATCCTCTTTGCGAACTTGCAACTGAACCACATCCGAGAAGCAAAGCTTCTCCCCCACTTCGCTCAAACTAATTCCTGCAACAACCAGAAAACAACAAGTACCGACAGTGTTTCACACACTTGTCGCGTACAGAGAAATAAACAACATTAGACAACTTGGCCGGACGGACCGACCTGCTCTGATACCACTAATGTAACACCCCAAATCTACCCGATAAATTATACGGAAAATCAGAGTATACATTCCAAACAAGTTCATTTGAGGTATCACATATTCGTCATTTCAAAAACATTTACGGCTTACTTGCCTTCATATAGATACAAAGCACAGAAATTTAAAAAGATAATCCAATCATTACTAAAAATCACTTTGTTTAAATTCAATAATTAACTCGCAGCGGAATCAACAAACTTCATAACTATTCAAATCAAGTCGTAGCATCTTTGTACGGTAACTTTAAGTTACAATTTAAATCAAAACTAAATAAAATTCAGCACTTAAAACAATAATAAAAACAATCGTTTTATCCCCCCGAGTGCTACGTATCAGAGCGACAACCGACTCAACTCACAACAGCTAAAGACTTCGTAAAATCACTCCAAACTTCCACCGCAATCTTGAGTACCTGTCCATTTCCCATGGTAGGGAAACATCATTTAGAAAGGGTGAGATATCTACCAATATAAACAAACGTATGATAAACAATATATTAGAATTTAATCATACGAAATTATCACGTTACAGCTTTCAGACTACATTTATAATAACAATTAACCTGAACAGTTATAATTAACAAAAATCAATAACAACAACATATTAATAGTTATAACAACTATTTCTCATCTTCCAGACAATACCTGTCACAACACGTCATTAGTATAACAATTTATAATTACAACTCCATATTATCACAATTTAACAACAATTCAAGTCACATCACATCACAATTAAATCACACTCATGCCACATACAATGAGACTCTAAAACTGCACATGCATGTGGTACCAAGGGCTTCAGCCCCCATCGCCAATTGCCAGTTAAACAGAGGCATCAAGGCATAAGCCTTCGTCACTAATTTGCCAATCCAGGCCGTCGCCAAAAATGCATATGTATATGAATGCAACAAACACACACAACAAACAACATCATCGTCACAAGGCATAAGCTTATATCGTCGCTATACTAATAAATAGAGGTATACATCGTCACTGAAACATCCTTCAACATCGCATAAAACAACAACAATTATCACCACAACAATAACTAATTTCATCGAATCAACACGACAGAATCACAACAAATAATCAGGAATAATTTCCTACGAATTTAACCCCCACATATCATTCATCATGAATCCGGTTATAGAGTTAGAACCCCACCCCTTACATTGTATTCGGAGTCCGTTCTACAATTCTACCGATCGAAACCATCTAGCCTTAGCTCCCAACCATTGCCTCTTTTAATCAGAGTCAAAAGCTGAAAATTTTCCCAAATATGCAGCTACAGTGCGATGATGATATCTCACAACTCAGACCTTATTTTGAAGATCCCAACGGTCAAAAGTTAGATATAGGTGTTACGAACCTACCCACAAAATTCGGTGACGATCCAACGGTTAACGAATCGGGGATCTTCGATTTAGTGAAACTGCTGCAAGAAAAACGGGAATGAATTTCTCTCCTATTTTCTCTCTTCTCTACAACTTCCCATGACCAATTCCCCAAGACTTTTTCTCTTCTAATTAGCCTAATCCTTATCTAACCTAATTTCATTAAACCTATTGGGACTAACATTCACACCCCACCTTTTACTACCACCATCACTTAATTAAGTCCATATAATAAATCTAGTATTTCTTCAATACTATTTCTACAACTTAATCAATTAATTAATCAACTAATTAATCATAAAAACCCATGTCAACAATTCTCAACTCCACAAATTCAATAATTAAATTCTAAGTAATTTGAATGTATATAATTAAATAATTACTAAATACCGGGTGTTACAATGTCGAATGAGATGTCACGACACAAATATATGTGGACTAAACACTATGAAGCAAGACAATAAACAATAGTAAAAACAATGCAGAAAAATAAAAGACACAAGTATGTGTTTACCCAGTTCGGAACAACCTTCCTACTCTATGGGCTACCAAGCCAAGGATGAAGTCAATATACGATAGTATGAATTCAGAGTTAAACTCCTCCGTTTACAACTTCTCACTTAATCACTATGCTTTCTATGACTTCTACCTAAGACTCACCTAAGTACAAGGCTCTCCTCAAATCTCCTCAGTCACAACCAGTGACAAACAAGACACTTAAACAAACATAGAAGACACTCTTTAAAGACACACAACCATCTCTTTCTTAAAAGCTTGTAGATGATTAAGAAAATACAACTCAACTAAAATACTCCAAATCTAATATCAAACCAATATTAGAGCAGATTACAATTCACAGACTCAAGACTAAACACAAGAACCACACAGTCTTCACAACTTGAGTTATCGGCACAATTAGGATTGTGCATACTTTAAAACGTAGCAGCATCATCAGACTTGGACTTGGGCCAAGGAAAATCAGGTTTTAGGTTTCTCAATAATCCAATATTCTTGGCAAATCAGGTTTTAGGTTTCTCAATAATACAATATTCTGGGAATAGCTCGTGTCACTCCTCCTCCTGATATAGTGCACAGATAACAACAAATATACACCTGATATAAAACAAACCCTAAAACATAAACTAACACACAATGTTAAGACATCTGCTTTGACATCTTATAAAATCTGCATGACATTATGTTTTACCAAAATTGCTGCCAACACAGAACCAACAAACTCCCCCTTTGGCAAATTTTGGCTAAAACATTAGTATAGCACAACAACAATAAGAGTAGCGAAAACAAAGTTAAATACTAGAGAAGCTAATCAGACAGCAGAGCAGCTCACACAATTATCTTGGGACAATATTTTCTCCCCCTCAAACTTACCATCATCATGAGTAACAGACAGCAGACAACTTGCTCTCCAATCTCTCTCCCTTTTTAGCCATAATGTGCCAAACCACACTAACAACCCATAGCGTAGCTTGGATGATCTTATCAAAGAAAACTATGTGATATAAGAGAATCCTAACAGTACTCCCACTTTCCAATAATTTCTACAAACCCTCATATATGCATATCCCTAGTTTTCCTCTCAAAATTTCAAATTGATTTTCATCTTGGGCTTTAGTGAAAATGTTGGCTAGTTGCATTTTAGTAGCTACATGTTCTAGAGAAACAACTTTATCTTAAACCAGCTCTCTTATGAAATGATGAGGAATATCGATATGTTTGGTCCTGCTGTGTTAAATAGGTTTTTGGATATATTTATGGCACTCAGATTGTCACAAAATACTGCCATGACGTCTTGTTTGACATTATATTTAGTCAAAATTTGTTTCATCTAAACTAGCTGGGAACAATTTTTCTTCTTACTGAACCATGATATGAGATTATTCCCTAGAAAAAACATCCTCCTGAAGTACTCTTCTTATCATCAGCACTTCCTGCCCAATCAGCATCACAGTATCCAACTAATGAAGAACAAGATCCATGAGAGTATAACATACCATAGTCGCTTGTCCCATTCACACATTTCAGTATCCTCTTCACTTGATTAATATGGCTAACTTTGGTTTCAGCTTGATATCTAGCACATACCCCTACAGCAAAGGCAATGCCTGTGAGATATAGTAGATTGCCTATCATACTTCTGTAGAGACTTTGATCCATACTAACACCTTTCTCATCTCTAGATAGTTTTAGATGAGTAGGAGCAAGTGTTCTCTTGTGACTTGCATTTTCCATCCCAAATTTCTTTACGATATTCTTAGCATATTTACTCTGAGAAAGAAATATGGAGTTCTCCATTTGTTTGATCTGTAGACCAAGAAAGTAGTTTAGCTCGCCCACAAGGCTCATCTCAAATTTTGTCTGCATCTGCTTGACAAAATGGTGAACCATCTCATTTGACATTCCACCAAACACAATGTCATCAATATATATTTGAGCAATCATGATCTTTCCTTTTACTTCTTTAACAAGTAGATTTTTGTCAATACCACCTTTTCTGTATTCATTTCCACTAAGGAACTCTGTTAGTCTTTCATACCATGCTCTAGGAGCATGTTTCAATCCATACAGAGCTTTCTTCAACTTATACACATGTTTAGGAAAGCGCTCTTTACGTCCATTTGAAACAACCTGAACTTCAGAATGCAAGCTACTCCTAAGAGTAATCTGATTGATTCAAGTCTAACCACAGAAGCAAAGGTTTCATCAAAGTCAACTCCTTCAATCTGAGTGTACCCTTGAGAAACCAGTCTTGCTTTATTTCTGGTAACCACACCTTTTTCATCAGACTTATTATTGTACACCAATTTAGTCCCAATAACATTTGTCCCTTCAAGTTGTGGGACCAGATCTCAAACTTCGTTTCTTTTGAATTGTTTTAGCTCTTGTTGCATGGCATTGATCCAGAACTCATCAGTCAAGGCTTCTTTAACATTCTTAGGCTCGACTTTAGAAACAAAACAAGAGTTTGAAATGATTCTCTTGATCTAGTGGTAACTCCTTGATTATGATTTCCTATAATAAGTACTTTAGGATGATCCTTTTGATTTCTGTTGGAAGGTCCCTTGTTGATTTGATCTGACTCAGGTTATCCTTGAGCAGGAATAGGGTCAGTAATTTTCTTAGATTGGATAGGATCAACAGTTCTGTCAGACTAGGTAGGGTCAGTACTTCTGTCAGTAGATTTTGTTGGCGTTTCATTAAGAGATGTTCCAACATCTTCTAAGACATTATCTTCATCATTCCACCCTTTATCATCGATGACAACATTTATGGACTCCATCATTACTTTAGTTTTGGAGTTAAAAACTCTAAGCTCTGTTGTTTATGGAGTAACCCAAAAATATTCCCTCATCGCTCATGGGATCCAACTTCCTTCTTTGTTCACGATCAGCCAGAATATAGCACTTAATTCCAAACACATGAAAGTATTTGTCACTAGGTTTTCACCCCTTCCAAAATTCATACAAAGTAGCCGAAGTCCCTTTTCTCAGTGTGACCCTGTTATGAATATAGCAAGCAGTATTCATAGCTTCAGCCCAAAAATGATAGGGTAATTTTTTTGCATGAATCATCGCTCTTGCAGATTCCTGAAGAGTTATATTCTTGCGTTTAACAATCCCATTTTGTTGATGGGTAATGGGAGAAGAGAACTCATGGCTGATTCCTTTAGATGAGCAAAATTCAGCAAATTTGCTGTTCTCAAATTCCTTCCCATGATCACTTCTGATTTTAATGACATCGCTCTCCTTTTCTCTTTGAAGTCTTTGACACAGGTATTTGAAAACATCAAAAACTTTTGATTTTTCTCTAATGAAGTTTATCCAAGTGTATCTAGAGTAGTCATCTACAAAAACATAGACATATTTCTTTCCACCAAGACTTTCAACTTGCATAGGACCCATTAAGTCCATGTGAAGAAGTTCTAGAACCTTTGATGTGGTAAGATATTGGACCTTCTGATGTGACATCCTAGTCTGCTTTCCAATCTGGCATTCACCACAAACTCTACCTTCTTCTTTCTTGAGCTTAGGGATTCCTCTCATAGCTTCCATTGAGATAATTCTCTGCATGCCCTTTAGATGTAGATGTCCTAGTTTTTGATACCACACTTTAACTTTATCTTCTTTGGCTAGAACACATGTGGAATAATAGCTTAATTCTTAAGGAGTCCATAAGTAACAATTATCCTTATACCTGAATCCTTTCATAATCACCTCACTCTTCTTGTCGGTAACAAGGCACTCAAATTTGGTGAACTTTACTTTGTAGCGTTGATCACATAGTTGACTTATGCTTATTAGGTTGGCTGTCAACCCTTTCACAAGTAACACATCATTGAGGTTTGGAACTCCTAAGCACTCCAGATTTCCAACCCCTTTGATTTCCCCTTTGGCTCCATCACCAAACGTCACATAGCTAGTGGAGTGAGATTTGATATCCACCAGTAAATTCTTGACATGTGTCATATGTCTTGAACAACCATTGTCAAAACACCAATCGTCTTTGGTGGAAACTCTGAGAGAGGTATGAGCAATAAGACTCATAACAGCATTCTTAGGTGCCCACTGTTTCATCTTCCTGTTATTAAAACTGATCTTCTCAAACTTAGGAAAAGATTTAGGTTTGGGGAACCCATATAACCTAAATCATAAAGGTCTTATATGTCCAAATCGTCCACAGTGATGACATCTCTAGTGCTGGAATTTTTCCTTGGTGCGACTAGTGCAACTCTTGTCATCGCTTTTTGGTACGCCAAAAGCGCTCTCGTAGCATTCCCCTATAGCAGCGCTTTTTCTAGAAAAACGCTCTCGTGGTATCCCCTATAGCAAAACGCTATCGTAGCATCCCATATAGCAGCGCTTTTTCTAGAAAAGCGCTCTCGTAGCATCCCCTATATCAGCGCTTTTTCTAGAAAAGCGCTCTTGTAGCATCCCCTATAGCATCTCTTTTTCTAGAAAGAGCTTTCGTAGGTAGTGCTTTTTTTATTTTTTTATGCTTTTTTTATTATCTTAGGCAGCGCTTTTAATTAGAAAGAGCTTTCGTAGGCAGGCCTTTAAGAGCGTTTTTGAAAGCGCTTTCGTTGTTAAACGCAGTATTTTAAAGTGCAACCTGTAATTTAAGCCTCCCAGTTCGACCTGTAATTTATATTTATTTTCAACCTGTAATATTTTTGAAAATAATCACTAAACATGTAATTCAAAACTTATATATATATATATATATACCATTATTTCAACAGAAACCCGTATGTAGGACATTATATACCATTATATACCAATATAATACCATTATAATCCAAAATAAAATATATACACCATTATAGTTCAATTCACATGTTTACAACAAATATATATAACTAAATCATCTCTAACAATAACTAAATCATCTCTAACAATAACTAAATCATAATATAAGCCCGAAATTCTCAAAATTCGACAAGCGGACGATCCTGGTCCTAGAAAGTATGAACAGAACAACACGGTCAATTAAACTAACTTTTCTCAAACACAATTAAAGGCTCCAACACAAAGTCATTATCAAAATCCGTCACACAATAAT
Organism: Vicia villosa; assembly: GCF_029867415.1. Taxonomy (NCBI): domain Eukaryota; kingdom Viridiplantae; phylum Streptophyta; class Magnoliopsida; order Fabales; family Fabaceae; genus Vicia; species Vicia villosa. The sequence goes on along the minus strand of NW_026705832.1, from coordinate 163,502 downwards.
GAGCAAGCAACACATAATGACCCAATCCCCTCATAAAATTCTGAACTAATAGTATTTCCTCAATATGAAAACAACACTAAAATTCTATACCACAGCAAGGTTTCAAAACAGACCCCACAACAACATCTATACTTCAAATTTTCCAAGAAAACAAATTGTCATTCAGAAACATCAACAATATTATTAGCAACAATTTCATGTGATTTGCAACTCAATCCACCAATGTAATGTGTCATCAATCCAGTCTTAAATCAAACTATCAGCACCACTTATTTAAGAATCAAACTCAACAACAACAAAAACAAAGTTCAGCACTCTTATTCAGTAAACAACAAACTTGATTCATATAACAACGTCATCATCGTCATAACACTTTTCACACAATAATGTATTCATACCTATATTAATAGTTGCTGAATATAAAATTGACACAATTTCTCTTTGATTTCTTCCAACTTAAGTCTCGTGTAAGAAGCAGAATAGAAGTCATCAAAGTACTACATAACAAAAACATAATATGCATGATTTAGTTAAATGTAATAAATTATAAGAAATATCCTTGTGGGAAATAAATGTCATTAGAAAGGGGTGGGGGGATTGAATAGTGACCTCTTAAAAATTTAGTTTATGAGTGTGAGTAAGATATAATGAAATATAGGACTGGTAATAAAGAACACACAAGGGTTTAAACTGGTTCACCAAAAGGGTTAGTCCAGTCCTCACACACAGTGAGATTTTCTTATATCTTACACTTTTATCCTTTAAAGAGGGATAAAAATGTTATGCTTCACACAACCTCAAAAGGCTTTTACAATCACTAAAGTTACACTTTAGATTTTTCTTTTTCGATGTTACAACCAAGGTTTTATATCTCTTGAGGATATACAAAATATTGAGTGGATGATTTGAAGTTGATTCACTATTTGGCAGTGATAAGATTTCTTCTTTCTCTTATGTAATAAGATGAGCTTTTTGACTTTGTTTGAAATAATCTTATGCTTTGATGTAAAAAGTTATCTTTTTCTTTGCAAGAGGTGTTGATTATATAGAGGCTTGTAGGAATATAGCCGTTTGAGTTCTCTTTCTTCTTGCAAGGTTTAGAAATATCTTTCTTAGCTGGATGTGTACTTTGAGGATGTCAGTAGATAGTCCTTTGAGTAGATGAGCAATTTGTCTTAGCTGGATGTGTACTTTGAAGATACAGAAGATAGTCCTTTGAGTAGATGATCATTTTCCTTTGAATATATGCACGTTGGTTTATTTTTATTTGATAGAATATGCTGTCATTTGAACCAATGTTTTTATAAGATCATGTTAAAGCTAAAAGAAAATATATGAGATCTTACAATAGGAGGACCTATAAGTACACTTGTTAGAGGAGTTAGGATGATACATGTTGTCCTCAAAACTAAGAAGTGTTTCAACATTCTCCCTCTTTTTGAGGATGACAAACTTATTCTATATTTTGTTTTAGTTTAAGCTCCCCCTGCAAACATATTAAATTATTTTGTTCTAGGTTCAGAATGTTTTTAGATTTAGCTCCCCCTGAATATATGTTGTCTATTTTTGGGAATGTTGGAATTTTGAGTAGTCTGGTTGAAAAAAAATTGTACCACATGTTTTACAAATGTTTGAAGCATAAATAGAAAAGATACTTTTTTGTTGAAAATAGCATACATATTTTAAGCATAATCTAAAACATGCATTTTAACCAAGTCAATCATACATAAGATGTAACCATACAACTTCAAAAATAAGGAGATCCAAACAAAAGCATACAACTTCAAAATAAGTAGAGCTAAAGACAGTTGCTGCTACTAATTTTTTCAGATGTTTGAGATATTAAAGCATAAACTGACATTAACATAAATTAAAACATAAATATAGATACTCCCCCTTTAGACAACCATAAAAAGAAGGGGGGAAAGGAAGCCAGCAACTACACCTTATCACTAGAGTCGTGGGGTGGAGTCTGAAGAGAAAGAAAATCAAATTTCGGGATGATTGGAGGTGGGATAAGTGGAAAATACCTTGGAAGAAACACCTTAGAATGCCAGTTAAAGAATGCCTGGTTTTGTCTGCCAATACTAACTATTGCTCTTTGAATAGCATACAAGTCATCCTGAGATGAGCTTGAGTTAGCCTTGTGACCATCTTTAAAAGGTTTGAACGAGTTTTGATCTGGATCAGCAGAAGTGGTGTTAAACCACGACAAATTGAGTGAGCCAAAAGGTTCTTGATGAGTTGTTTCTTGGTGTGTGAACTTTGGCGGAGAGTCATAGAAGTCATAGATAGGAGCTTGGCTTAGGAAGTCATTGAAATTGATCTCAAAAGGTGGATTGTTGAGCAGAGGAGATGAAGTGGGAGAAAAGGGATTTTTTGTGAAGTCTGACTCAGTGTTAGGCACAACCGTAGGAATGGTTGAGGAAGTGCTTTGAGGAACGGGTGGAATGAGTGAATACAAAGTTTCAGCGTTGGGATCAAAGCCACCAAAGTAGGTCATGCACTGAGATTGAGTAAGAACTTGATGGTGAAAGAGTAAGGCATCAAGATCATCATTCATAACAGGAGGAGGTATATTGGATGCGATGTTCAGGTCAAGTTCAGGTGAGTGTAAGGGAGAAGGATAAAAAACAGGAGTTTGTGAAATTGGGGAAGCTTGAGACTCTGGTGTTTGGGCAAAAATGTGATCAGCTACATTTTTAGGTGGTGAGGTAAACAAGATATCCTCAGTGGGCAGAGTTTGATCAGGAGGAGTGGTGAAGGAGGGAATTGGTGAGTTGATTTCCTGTGGGATTAGTGGTTTAGAGGGTTTATGCAAAGGTGAGACATGTTCCTTGATGGGGGATTCAGTTTTTTCAATGGGTGGAGAATCAGCTTTAGAGGTTTCAGCATGAGTTGGTTTGGACTTTACAGAATCAACAATTTCAGGTTCAGCTTGATCTTTTGTGGTGAAGGTTTTAACCTTTTTCTTGACATCAGCTGTTTTGACCAACCGTTTTCGTTTTTGTGGGATTTAAATCACAGGGATGTTCATTTTAGAGAGTCTACACCCATGAATAGATCCTGCACCCATGAAGGATGTGATTTCATCACTAGGGACGTGAAAGTGTTTAAACACAAGTGTCAAAAGCCTTCCATAAGGAGCAGTTCTACCCTTTTTGCACGTGTGTTTTATAAAATTTAGGATGAGGTAACCTAGGTGAAGGGGATGACGGTTTAGAAGATGAAAGATCACCATAATGTCATACCTAGATATTTTTTCTAAGCTTCCGGCTCGAGGAATGATATTGTGAATAGACATTTTGTGTAAGATACGCGGAACAGGGTTTAGATTTGAAGACACTAGAGGTTTGGTGGTATCAACAAGTAGTTCACGATAAATGCTATCCATATCAGTGTTGTATATCCCAACCCATTCTTTTGAAAATAGATGAATTCCAGAATCAGGGATTTCAAGGATTTGACAAATTAGAGAGGGAGTTAGGGCTACAGTTATACCTTTGATGGTAGATTTGAGAATCATATCGTTGGTATCTTGATGGATTGCTGCATAGAAGCAACGAACAAGTTTTAGGTAGGTTTCAATTTCAAGGGTCAGCATTTTGTTCCAACCCTGAACAACCATGAGTTCTTCAATATTGTAACCCCTGGTTGTAAAACTATCAAAGTCCATGGGTTTTCCGTAGATTACACTCTTGTTTCTCCATTTGGAGTTGAACAAGTCGAGTGCACGCTTGGTGGAGAAGATGACATCCTGAGTTGACTCTACTTCACCGTATTCTGGGCAAGCTTCTTCATCAGAGTCATCGGATACTTCGATGGTTGATTTTACAGGTTTTGTTTTTTGAAGACGTTTAGACTTGCGAGTCCCAGATGGTTCAGCAGATTTTGTTTGTGGTTTGGGATTTTCTGCAAGGATGAAAACGAGTGGTTTTTCATTTAGAATGTTTGGGTTGGTTTCAGAGGAAGACATGATTTTTGGTTGTTTAGGGTTGATTTCAGAAGAAGACATGGTTTTCGTTTGAAGATGATAGCTTGAGATAGGAAACAAAGAGTTGAAGGTGATGAGAGAAACGAAGAGTTTGGGGGATGATAAAGAGGAGAAGTATGGCGTGGGGGGAGATGAAGAGTACATGTAATGATGCATGCACACTGTATAGGTTTGGAAAACGTGTAGAGATGGTTGGAAAGAGTGAAGTAGGTGGCGCTAGCATGCTTAGAGAAAATCAAAAATGGAAAAAAAAATTTAATAAATGTAAAGATTTCCCTTTTTCTAAAATTATTAGACATAAATGTGATGTAAATAGTGAAACATTTAATGCAATGGACAAGACATTTGTGCCCATGTGTCACTTTTAGCAACTAGACAAAAATTCACTTTTCTTTTGTCTTTTTTAGTGAAATGAGGCTTCAAAATAAATCTTGAGGATCATTCTTCACTTTGAGGATTCGATTGGACAGGTTATGACATTTAGTATTTGTTTTAAAAAAATTGAATCTATCTTCAATCAATGGTTTAGTAAAGATATCAGCTAGTTGATTTTGAGTTTGCACAAATATTAATTCTAATTCTTCTTTTTGAATGTGGTCTCTGATGAAGTGATGTTTTATTTCTATGTGTTTAGATCTGGAATATTGGATTGGATTTTTTGATAAATTTATAGCACTAGTATTATCACAGTAAATTGGTACCTTGGAGTAGTTTAGATAGAGTCCTCCAATTGATTTTTTATCTAGATGATTTGTGAGCAACAGTTAGCTGCTAACACATATTCTGCTTCAGTTGTGGAGAGTGCAATAGAACTTTGTTTTTTACAAGACCGAGTTGTAAGAGCATTCCCTAGGATTTGACAGGCACCACTAGTACTTTTTCTTTCTATTTTGTCTCCAGCATAGTCAGCATCACAGTATGCTTTTAAGTCAAAATCTGAACTTCTTTTGTACCAAAGACCAATGTTAGTTGTACCTATAAGATATCTGAGAATACGCTTTACAACAGTAAGATGAGATTCCTTGGGATCTATTTGGAATCTAGCACAAAGTCCAACTGAGAATACAATGTCAGGATGACTTGCAGTTAAATAAAGTAAAGATCCAATCATACCATGATATTCCTTTTCAGATGTATTTATTCCTTGTTCATCTTTATCTAGACTGGAAGAAGGATGCATAAGTGTAGACATAATTTTTGCATTCGTCATAACGTATTTTTTTAGAATATCTTTAATGTATTTTTCTTGAAAGATAAAAATGCCCTTTTCTGATTGATTTATTTGAAGTCCTAGAAAGTATCTTAATTCTCCCATCATGCTCATTTCAAATTCACTTTTCATGAGGTTTGAGAAGTCATCACACATCTTTTCATTTGTTGATCCAAAAATGATATCGTCCACATAAATTTGAACAATTAAAAGACCTTTCTTATATGATTTTTTAAACAAGGTAGTGTCAATTTTTCCTCTAGAAAATTCATTTTTAAGTAAAAATAGACTAAGTCTTTCGTACCATGCTCTAAGGGCTTGTTTCAGACCATAGAGAGCTTTTGTTAATTTATAAACATGATTTGGAAATTTTGAATCCTCAAATCCAGGTGGTTGTTTAACAAAAACTTCTTCGTTTAAAAAACCATTTAAGAATGCACTTTTCACATCCATTTGAAAGAGTTTTATACCTTTGTGTGCTGCGTATGCAAGAAGGATACGTATTGCCTCAAGTCTAGCTACTGGAGCATATGTTTCGTCTTAGTCAACTCCTTCTTGTTGATTATATCCTTGAGCAACCAATCTAGCTTTATTTCTTATAATGTTTCCATCTTCATCTAGCTTATTTATGAAAATCTATCTAGTTCCAATAATAGTTTTTATCAAGAGGATTTGGAACGAGATTCCATACCTGATTCTTTTCAAAATGTGAAAGCTCTTCAGTCATGGCTTGAATCCACGAATCATCTTGTATTGCATCATCTATGTGCTTCAGTTCAATTTGAGACATCATTGCTAGGTTGTTGTTTTTCTCTTTGAAGAATTGTCTTGTACGTGCTTGATCAGAGGTTTCACCAATAATTACATCATGAGGATGATGTGGTACGGTTTTCCATCCTTTTGGAGGAGCTGGAAGTGATTATTCAATAGTGTCTAAGTGAATTTCTTTGTTGAGGATTTCTTCCTGTTCATCTAATTCATCATCAAGACTTTCAATGGTTGAAGGTTCATTAGTTTCATTAAATATAACATGCATACTTTCTTCTACACATTGATTTTTGAGATTGTAAATTATATATTCTTTTGAAGTTTGAGAGTATCCAATAAATATTCCTTTGTCACATTTAGAATGAAACTTTCCTAGATTGTCTTTTTTATTTAAGATGAAACAATAACATCCAAAAACACGAAAATATGAAATGTAAGGAGTTCTATTTTTCCATAACTCATATGGAGTTTTATTTAAAAGTTTTCTAATGGTAATTCAGTTTATAATGTAACAAGAGGTATTAACTGCCTCAGCCCAAAAATATTTTTCTATATTTGATTCATTAATCATAGTTCTAGCCATTTCTTGAAGACTTCTATTTTTTCTTTCTACCACACCATTTTGTTGAGGTGTCCTAGGACAAGAAAAGTTGTGAGAAATTCCATTTTCTCCAAAGAATTGTTTAAAAAGAGAGTTTTCAAATTCTCCTCCGTGATCACTTCTTACTGACATGATTTTAGAACTTTTTTCATTTTGGACTTTTGTGCAAAAAATTTTGAAGGCCTCAAAAGAGTCATCCTTGTGTTTTAGGAATAGAACCCAAGTAAATCTAGAGTAATCACCTACAATTACGAACCCATACCTTTTTCCACTAAGAACTGAAGTTTTGACGGGACCAAATAAATCAACGTGAATTAGTTACAATGGTTTATTTGATGACACAATATTTTTTGATTTGAAGCTACTTTTTGCATGTTATCCTTTGATGCAAGCTTCACATACTGCGTCTTTATTAAATTTTATTTTGGGAATGCCTCTTACTAGATCAAGTTTTATCAGGTTTGAAATGGTTCTCATGTTAGTGTGGCCACAACGTTTGTGCCAAATCCATTTTTCATTTTCATGAGAGACAAAACAAGTTTCAGATGAAATTTCATCTAAGAAAAGAGTATAGAGGTTCTTGTGTCTGGTTCCACAAAAAAGAGTTTCGTTTGTGAGAGGATGTTTCATGATGTAAGTATTTTGTTTAAATATAATTTCATAACCATTGTCACATAGTTGGCTTATACTTAACAAATTATGTTTTAATCCATCTATAAATTGAACATCTTTAATTACAGCGGAACCATCCTTATCAATGGTTCCTATACCTTTTATTTTGGCCTTTTCATTGTAGCCAAATGTGACTGATCCTCCATCCCTATTTTCTAGAGAGATGAAGCAGTCCTTATCTCCAGTCATGTGACGTGAGCAACCGCTAACCAGGTACCAAACTTTTTTCTTTATTGAGAGAAGACATTCATGTAGAAGAGGTTAGCATTTTCCTAGGTACCCAGATTTGAGTGGGTCCTTTAGGGTTAGAATTATTTTTAGAAGGTACAAACTTTATGGGTTTGGAGAGAGATTTCTCTATCCATGTAGGTGATAGATTGTTGTGTTTTTTAAATAGGTTTTGTTTTAAAGGTCTTTTAAAGAAACATTTTGACTCCTTGTGATTTGTTTTCTTACAGTAGCAGCATTTTTTTTTTAACGTAGTGTTCCCTGAGTCTGAATTTTTTAAATGAGGAGTAAAAAAGGTTTCATTGAACTTTTTGTTTTTTGAGGATTTGAAACATATTCCTGCTTTGTCAAAAATACCTGATTGTGATCCCATTATGTTTTGAAATGTTTCAGTAGATCTAACAAATTTTGTGATATCCTGAGTTAGATGCTCTATCTGATTTTCTAACGTTTCTATTTTTGGTAGATTTGACTTTTCAATTAGTAATTTTTGTTTAGATGAGAGTGAATAATGAGCATTGTATAGATTAGTTATTGTGATAGATTGTTTATCAATTGTTCTTTTTAAATCTTCCTTTTCTTTGATTAAGTTTAAAATTTGTTCTTTTTGAAAAAGACATTTTTGAGTTAAGAGGTTTGAGTCCTCTAGCATATTGTCAAACATAAAACTCATTTATTGACAAGTATTGCAAGAGTTAAGGGAACTTACTTCGGATTCGGATGTGGTCATAAGGCATAGATTTTCTTCTTCTTCATTAGTGTCTGAGTTTGAGTTCTCAGAATCATCCCATGAAGCCATCATTGATTTCTTTTTGAATGGTGTACCTTTGATGAACCTTTTTTGTTGAGGACATTCAGTTTTGAAGTGTCCAACTTTGTTACATCCATAACAGGTGATTTTGCTTTTGTCTATCTCTGCTTTTTTAGGATCTCGTCGAAATGGTCGTTTGTTTTGTCCTCTTCGAAATACCATCTGCTGAATGCGTTTAGATATGAGTGCTAAATCATCCTCATCTTCAGAAGGTGATTCATTTGACTCCTCATTTTTCAATTGAATTTCTTTTGAACTTTGAGCAGCTTTAAGAGCAATAAATTTTCCTTTCTTGTGTGGTTTATCTTCTAGAATGATGCATTCATGAGCACGAAGAGAACCAACAAGTTCCTCAACTAGTAGAGTTGTTAGATCCTTGGCTTGAGTTATAGCAGTGACCATTGGTCTCCAAACCTTAGGGAGACATTTGAGTAATTTTCTTATTCTTTCGTGAGCAGAATAAATTTTTCCAAGAGATCTTAATTCATTAATAATAATTGTAAATCTGGAAAACATTTCGTCTATAGTTTCATCTTCTTTCATTTCGAATGTTTCAAATTTTCTTACTCCCATATCTATTCTTTCTTCTTTTACATGACTTGTTCCTTCATGATGAATTTTGAGTTTATCCTTGATTTCTTTGGCAGTGTCACATTTTTCAATCCTATTGTATTCTTCCCTGCTAAGACCACATGATAAAATGAATTGAGCTTTTGAGTTTAAGAGTACCTGGTCTTTCTCTTCAGTGGTCCAGTAAGCTTGAGGTTTTGGGGCAGCAGGAGCAGCGTCAGTTGGAGTAGTCATTGGAGTGAAATTTCATGTTTCAATGATGGACCACATATTTATATCTTGAGACAAAAGAAAGAGTCTCATTTTACCTTTCTAGTAATAGTAGTCAGTTCCATTGAAGAGAGGAGGTCTGTGGGATGATCCTCCTTCAGCGATGAATTTTGTATGTTCAGCCATTCTTAGGTTGTTGAGATCGTTTTACTCTTACATTGTTAAGTGCGATATTTCAGAGCCCGTTCTCTTATACCAATTGTTGGAAATAAATGTCACTAGAAAGGGGGGGATTGAATAGTGACCTCTTAAAAATTTAGTTTATGAGTGTGAGTAAGATATAATGAAATATAGGACTTGTAATAAGGAACACACAAGGATTTATACTGGTTCACCAGAAGGGTTAGTCTAGTCCTCACACACAATGAGATTTTCTTATATCTTACACTTTTATCCTTTAAAGAGGGATAAAAATATTACGCTTTACACAACCTCAAAAGGCTTTTACAATCACTAAAGTTACACTTTAGATTTTTCTTTTTCGATGTTACAACCAAGGTTTTATATCTCTTGTGGATATACAAAATATTAAGTGGGTTATTTGAAGTTGATTCACTATTTGGCAGTGATAAGATTTCTTCTTTCTCTTATGTAATAAGATGAGCTTTTTGACGTTGTTTGAAATGATCTTATGCTTTGATGTAAAAAGTTATCTTTTTCTTTGCAAGAGGTGTTGATTATATAGAGGCTTGTAGGAATATAGCCGGTAGAGTTCTCTTTCTTCTTGCAAGGTTTAGAAATATCTTTCTTAGCTGGATGTGTATTTTGAGGATGTCAGAAGATAGTCCTTTGAGTAGATTTGCAATCTGTCTTAGCTGGATGTGTACTTTGAGGATGCAGAAGATAGTCCTTTGAGTAGATGATCATTTTCCTTTGAATATATGCACGTTGGTTTATTTTGATTTTATAGAATATGTTGTCATTTGAACCAAATGCTTTTGCCAATGTTTTGATAAGATCATGTTCAAGCTAAAACAAAATATATGAGATCTTACGATAAGAGGACCTGTAAGTACACTTGTTAAAGGAGTTAGGATGATACATGTTGTTCTCAAAACTAAGAAGTGTTTTAACAATCATAAGTTATAAATCCATACCGTGATTGGAATCTCTAATTGATTCATTTGAAGGATTTCTTTCAAAAACCTCAAAACAAAGTATCCGCAATCTGTACTGTTTCGTTGTTGCGGACAATACATAGAAAAATAAATAAGATTTTATAGTTGTCTTGTTTTATCAAGTAGCATATCTATTATAAGCAAAATTGTGAAAATTAATGTACCTGCACGTTGATCCAAGTAATGTTGTTTGATTTAGTCCGTGATACATGTCCGTCTCTTTGACTTCGGAATACTTGTATTGATCTAACAAAAATATAAAAGCATATATTTAGATCAATCTCACAAATAATTAAATATATAAATATACATGAATATTTAGAACGATCTCACTTACCTATCAATCGTTGACTTCATAGCCGGATAATTAGTCCACTCACCATCTACCGAATTCAGAAAATATACCACTTCTTTTATAGGATTGATATTAAGCAACAACCAGTGTGCTCTATAATTTAAAACAAGCTGTTTATATGAAAATTTTGCTACGCAAAAGAAACAAAGATTAGATGAACCAAGAATGAAAAACTAACCCTACTGGCCGGGTATTATACGCCCAAAGATACAAGCTTTCTGTATTGCCGGTGGTCATGAATCTATCGACTAAGCGTTGTCTAACTAAATCCGGTTCCGTAGCAATTGTCGGTCTGCTACAATGGGAGGAAGACACGAAATGGAATCTGTTTGACAATTCAGTCCCGCACAACACTTTGTCAAACAACAACCTTAAGCATTCGTTAGCACACAAGAAAGTCATATTATCAACTAGAAACAACAACAACTCAATTCAACTTAGTTTAGGCCAAAATCTCTTTCCAAGACTAAGTCTTTATTTTATGAATTGAAAGTAGTGAAAATAACAACAAATGCTAAGTCTAAAATATTGCACTTAAGATGCTGCTAAAACAGTCCCACAAAGTCGTTTAAAGCCCACATGAACACAAGAGAATGGATCAAGGAATTTAGCAAGAAAGAACACATTTTCATGGTTGAAATTTAAGCACAAAACATAATTTTCAAGTGGTAAAATAACCAAGTATAATCAACACCAACTCACTTTTTATGAAAGGATTTTCAAATACCACTTACAAAATTAGCAACAACAAGCTCTCGCCATCATTCGCACATTTAAACATCAATACACACGTTTGACTAGTGAATTACTCTCAACAAAACTAGCATCAATATTCATGAACCAAACAATAAAAATTCTCAACACTTCACAACAACACGAAAAAAATGTTTGCTATCACTCTTAAGAATTCTAGCCATGAGATTGATAACATCCTGACACCAAGCCTTATCATTAACGTTCAAACTTAACAATTAATTTTCAACCATGATTAACAACAACTTGCATCCACTGTGAACATCAATTCTCGTCTTACACAAACTCAAGTAAATTTCCACCATCATTATTTACTAATATTAACAACCAAAAACAACAACATCATCATCATTTTCGCCAACATTCATGAGTTGTATACAAGCAAGTGATATAACATCAAAACCAAACAAATTCTCCGCATTACCGCAATTAACATTCAACACCTACATCAACTCCCAACCATATTAAAACAACCGAATCAACTTCAAAAGCTTCCACAAGCAATTACACAAACACCTAGTATGCTAACTACCAATGCTCATATTTTCTATCAATTAATTCTCACCACTATCAAGACTCAATTACTCATTAGCATCATCCATAATCATCAAAGAACTATCACATTTCCACAATTATATTCACCAATTCAAATAATTAACTAAACTAGACTAAACTAAGTTTCATCATCGATAGCAATTCAAATTAGCAGCAAGAACAACAATACTGTTACCACATCCAGTTCATGTCATCAATTTATAATCATAACATCATCACTATCAAACTTTAAACCACACCATAATATCTAAACCGTATCGATAACAGGTAAACTCACCGAAATGCAGCGGAACTCGTCAGGAACAAACTCGGAGCGAGGAGGATAATGTGAGCATGCTTCGTGGTGGCCGGAAATCTTCACGTCTTCGTGGTGGCCGGAACAAACTTTCAGACGCGGAGGAAAGATGGAAGGGAGTACCGGCCGGAGTTTAGTCGCAGAGGGAGTAAAGTTTTTTTCCGATTGAAGACGTGGTGGTGGTGGAGTCGTAGAGGTGATAGGTGGTGGTGGTAGAGGTGGTGGTGTGGTGCTGTTCGAATTAGGGTTCTAAGAGAGACAAAGAACGCCTGTTTGTAAGTTTTGTTTAAAAATTTTAATTTTAAATGAGCTACGCCAACGCTTTTACTAAAGCGCTTTCATACCCCCCTATAGCAGCGCTTTTACTAAAGCGCTTTCATACCCCCCTGTAACACCCTTCTAAACCCCGCGGAAATTAATAAAATTATTCAGAGTAAAACATGAAAATAAGGGTGCCACAATTCAATTTAAAACAAATTATCATAAATCAATTGTCATGCTTCACTTAGGGACAAATCATCAATAATAACAAAATCATGTTTCTACACAGCGGAACATTAATCAACGGATAAGCATAACATAATCTATGCAATATCTCACAAAATTAATCCGATAACAACAAAACAGAGTATCATCATAAACTCTAAACTAGAGTTCCCCCAGTGTTACAATATCAGAGCATGGCACCGATGCTATACTAAACAAACTGATTCTTGAGCTAATCCTCACCGAGCCAAAAACCACTATCCTCAATCTGAAAATATCAACAGTAAGGGTGAGTCTCATTCAAATTAACAAATGTTATTGAATCATAAATAATAACACATTACAGTTACATCATTCACCCAATTGAAAACATATCCAGAATTCAGACAAGTTTCACCCTCATCAAACCAACACATCAATACAAAATCACACACTAGAAAACATCCAATCATGTTATAATATCATGCATATGAATGAACTGACACTATGCATGTGGTACCAATATCATCAAATGGGAATAACCCATGACCGATCCAACATCATCAAGATACGGCCCTGCCAGTAAAGATTCCACACAATGGGAATCATGCCTTTTATTGATCCAACACATCATCATGGATACATCATCATCAATGAATATGAATGAATGCAAACATACATGAACATACCTATACCACCGTCAAGTCTAATGAGTAACATCTTCAAATACTCATTTCATCATAATCATCATCATCATCATCATCAAAGTATGTTTATATACATTAGCATCATTCAAATACAATCAATCATCATCATCATTAAAGAACATACATGTGTCCACATCAATCATCATCATCAATAAGAAAGAACATACATATATCCACATCATTCCAAAACAAATCAATCATCATCATACAATTCTCAACAATTCATCACATCATAATGTTTTTCAAAACAACATCTTATATTGTCACATTTCATCATATATGTCCACAACACAACATTCCTCAAAACCAATAAAATCGTGTTTTCTTAAAAATAAATTTGCGCTACTGCTCATTTCATAATTCTAACACAAATAACATTTAATAAGCTTCATCCTGCTCGAAACGGCACTCAAAACAGCCCAACGGTTCAAAAGATACGACATTTCAAAGTATTGAAAATATTTTGTAAAACAAAGTTCGCGGCGCCAACAAAGTTCGCAGCGCGAACTGAGTGAATCAAATCTTCCTGAGTTTCTGCCAAGCAGTTCGCGGCGCCAACAAAGTTTGCAGCGCGAACTGGAAATTTCAGAAAATCGCGAATCACAGAAAACAACATACGAATTTTATCCCAATTCCACCAAACCTCAACCAAATCGAGTCAAAAACACCAAACATCATAAACAACAATAGAATACATGTTATAACCACAAATATAACACATATCATGGATTTTCTAACATCATAACATCATCAAATCATGCAATCTCATCAAATCATACAATTTTTATCAATTCATCCCAAAACCCAACCTAACATATAACTCAATTGACATGAACAATGCATCTAATTCTGTCCTACCATCAATACCCCAATAATAGATGCTAATCGAAAGAGTCTCCCTTACCTTAGAGTCAAATCTTCGAAGGTCCTCTTCCTCCTCTTCTTCTCCTCTTTCACGTATCACTATGTTCTCCAACTTTGCTCTTTTGCTTCTAATTTTCTTCTTTTCACAATTATTCTATTTTATGAAAGAATAAAATTCACTTAGTATGGGCCTATCATTTAGCACCCCTCTCTTATTAATCACGACACCAAGCCCAATAACCTCCTTTTCCACAATTCTTCAATTAAATCCAATCAAATTCCAAATAGTTTCAAATAAATAATTTAATTCCAATTTAAATCTGTTAACGAAAATATGGGGTGTTACACCCCCCTTTTACCAGCGCTTTAATTAAAGCGCTTTCATAAATCACCCCTATAGCAGCGCTTTCATAAATCACCCCTATAGCAGCGCTTTCTAAAAGCGCTTTCATACCCCCTCCCCCTTTACCAGCGCTTTTTTCTCTTGTTTTTTAATTTTGTTTTTAGCGAGTCCTATAGCAGCGCTTTTCCTAAAAGCGCTTTCGTAGATGCGCTGCTAAAAGACAGATTTGGTATACCAAGATACATCTAAAAAATGAACATCCCCCAATTTGAATCGGTTTTCATATTTGAACACCTTAAAAATGAATACAATGAATTTTACGGAGATACATCTCTGACATTACCTTATAAAATATTAAAAAAAAAATACATCTATGAAATAGATTTTGACAAAAATGAGATGGTTGGCAGAAATACAATAACTAATGTAATTTTAGATGTTGACACTGATTTTCTACACTATATTCATTTACACAGTATATAAGCCATTGATATAGCTTAGCACAGATTCTAAAGTCAGACAAGAAATTTTTAAAAAATGGTGAGTATACATTTTTGATAAAAATAAGGTGTAAATGTGAAATTGAGAGTTATATGAGCATTACTCTCTTCTGAATTATGAGGGACACCCTATAGGATGATGAATGAGAATTTCCATCTATTCATCCCTAAAAAAACTCCATGACACTTGCAATTTTTTTCTATTGGCCCACTCAATTTTATTACGTTTTACCCATATGTCTTCACAAACATCTCTGTTGTCTCCATGTGCATTTACTTTTCACTACTTTCCGCAAAATAATTCCACTAGCCAACAAATATCTTCATAATTTGAGCCACACTTTGGCCAATTTTAATCCTTGAAGAAATCTCACAAATTTATCTTTAATTTTTTACCTAACCCTAAAGCATTTGCATCATTAGTTGCAAACAAAATACAAGGAAGTGTACCTTGCATGTTTTGTACACGTTTAAAAAGAAAAAACAAAGGTTTTCTTCACTTCATGATGTGGTTTCACCTCCACCACCCACCACACAAAAGATAATGTTTATGCTATTCGTTTTCAAGCAATCACCATCCGTTATCCATTCGCACCATACTCAACACAAATATCTGTACAGTAGGGGTGAACAATAGATCAGTTTGGATCGATATCGGGCCTAAAATTTAAATATGATGTAAATTGTGGTTTTATTTTAATATCCAATTTCAACTGAAAAAATTTCGATTTTTGTCGGATTTAGTTAAATCGGTTAGCAGATAAGTCGAGTGAATTTTATCAGTTTAATATTTATTTGAATAAACTCATTAAAATAACTATTTTTTAATAAATTTTCATATATTCATTTTTTAATTATAAAATGATAAAGTTGGTCAAAAAAAATTATAAAATGATAAATAAAATTTTAAAATAATTATTTTTTTATTGATTATTATTATGTGATAACATTTTTAATATTATTGATATTATTTTGGTCATTATCATATTTTATTTTTATAATTTATTATCCTTTTTAATAAAAATAAATAAAATAAATATTAATTAAGTTCGGTCGGATTCGGTTTTTTACAGACTCAAAATAATCGTCCGAACCCGACCGAAACAACTCTTTAATATCCAAATTAAACACTTAATTCAACCCAACTCCCGATCCGATTGAACAAAATAACTAATGGGTCGGTCGACTTGAATCGGGCGGATAAAATTTATCCACCCCTACTGTATAGATACAATCATGGTTTTAAAACAAGATATCATCGCAATCAATTTTGCACCAAATGAACGGATGAATATCACAAAAGCAGAGCTTTTTCAGAACAACTATTTAAAACTTTGGATACAATTTATATGACAAAACACTTGTATATTCTAAATACATAATTCAGAATCTCTCTCAGATCTGAGTTTCTCAAGTGACACAAATAACTGTTTTCAACAAGAACACCAATTGGAAATATGCCTAAGGAAGAACCAGAATGAACCAATTCAGAATCTAGGTGAAAGCATAGAAACAAAACTGAGAAATGCATTTAAACAGGGTTCTTTATTCATGGGTTACACAAAGTACAAAATCAAAATTCAACACCAAAGATCTAGCATTAATTATAACTTAGAAGTAACATTAGGTTGAGACATTATAAACTCAGGATCATTTCCCATTGCCTCCAAAATTTCGTAAGGTTGACACACTTCAAGCTCCATATCACCTTTTTCTACACATCCAAACACATAAACCTTTCCATTTCTTTTACTTTCATATCCACTTCTCACCCCCACGGGTTTTCCCCATCCAAAATCACTCTCATAAAATTCAAACCAAGGTGAACTACCAATCACCAATGAATTAACACTCGTTGCATCATCAGGGGTCACAGTAAAACTCGGTTTTCTTGACCAATTCTCATACTCACTTTTCAACTTCTCATCATTGTGCAAAGAAATCATCTTATTCATCTCCAATGCACCTTTACCAAGTCCGCGATCTCCCAACAATTCACCAGCTTTCATGGTAACCACGCGGTCTATCACAGCAACGCCATAATAATTCTCCGGCAACGGAGGAATCAATCTCGGTTTAACACCTATATCCAGCACAAACGTCACTTCAATTTCTCGGTCAAGTTTTTTACAACGTATAAAAGAACGCCAGAGGTGAGTGAAAAGCGCTTGCAAAGAAGATATTTTTGTAGTACCTGCCTCTAAGTTAGCTTTGAATTTTAGTTTCGCAATATTCTCTTTTGTGAAACGAAATATTCTCTCCGGAGGGTTCAATATTCTTTCCGGAGGATTACTTTGCGCATCTATAGTAAAAGGAAATCGAATGGGATATTCAATACCTTTCGGAAACCATCGATCAAATATCGGAAGTGTGTCTGTGGACATTTTAACACAACAACCTTTCGAGAATCTCGCCCAGGAATTAATAAAATACGCAAACAAATTACCATCACCGGATACATGGTTAATTGTGCATCCAATGAAGATACCGTCCACCAACTCCGTAACTTGAACGGCAAGTAACGGTTGCGATGTCCCGTGGTAGTTTTTAAATTGGCTCTGTGCGTAAAACGAGTGATGAACAGGAGGGATAGTGGTTTCAAAAACATCAGCAACTCTAATATTTTTTGCCATAGCATGGACAAACAGTGCACCTTGGTTGTTGCAGTTGATAGAGCAGGAGATAGTGTTGTGTTCATAATGTGTGATGTTGAGACGACCTGTGAGGGGATGGAGAAAATCAAGGGTAGAGGAAAGCGAGTTTTTGAGGTGCTGGATTTGATTAGATGTATCTAAGTTTTTAGGGTGGTGATAAAGATAACCCAATTGATTGTATTCAAATGGGAGGAATTGAAGATCCCATGGAGTTAGATCGAGTGTGTGGTGATTTGGGTGATTTGGTGCATGGACTGTGGTGGAGGAAAGGATTTGTACGGGACTCATCTATCTAGTTAGGTTTAATTGTGATGTTGTTCCTTGGGTGTGCGTCACAGGATTCACGGCTCTTATTTAAGAAGTTGTAGATATTTTCAATGTAATAACGGTAAAAATGTAAGGAAAATGTTATGCTCTTAGTTTCAAACTTTCAATGAGTATACAGATTCGTGACCCCACTTCACGTGGTAACATGAAAATGTTATATATACATTGTACTCCCGTGACATGTACTTCAAACGGTCACATTAAAATATAAAATATATAAAATATTTTTAGGGTGTTCAGATAGACTATTTATCTATTATTAGGTATAAAATAAAGGTGAATACTCCGGTACCCTTGAATTTAGTTGGGTACCGGTACCCTCGTCCAATCAAATAATAGATTTCAATGCCACATCATCGATTTATTTTATTTTATTTTTAAATAAATTAAAATTAAAATACAATTTACACTAAAGGTACTGGTACCCAACTTAAATTCATGGGTACCAAAGAATTTACCTAAAATAAAATCTGTTCCACGGATTTGGTTAGAATATATTTAAATAATTTCTTTAAAAAACTATTTAAAATTATTTAATTTTATATAATATTAAAGAATAAATTATGATTAGTTCACATCGCGACGACCACAATTATACATATACCAACCGAAATTGCAAAAATCTTTACGCGACCATTACCCTTTTTTAAAACTCTGCATATAATATCAAAGGTGATATAACACATATGAAAAGAAAGATAAATTTAGTTTAAAATTTGATTTATTTGTTTTTTTTGGAAAATATATTAATTAGAAGGTTAATTTTTATTTGAAATAAAAAAAATAAAAATCAAACACTGAAAATAATTAAACTTTCATTGTTTTGAAGTTTAATCACCTCAAGAATATTACCAATGCGATGAAAATATAAATTGAACTAAAAAAATAGGTTTAAGGGTCTATTAATATCATTAAAATGTATATTATAAGTTATAATTATGGAAGATCAGGGTCGGTATTGACTTTTTAGAGACTTAGGACTAATAATAAAAATGAACCCCTAATAAAAAAATTAAACAACTAATCTTGAATTTTGATCTTATAAGAATTTTTAAATATTTAATTATAAAAATAATATTATTTAAATTTTACATTAAAGACAAGGTCGTCTCATATAATTTGGAGGCTATGTTCCAATTTTAAAAATTGATCCCTAATAAATAGAATGGAAAGAATTTAAAAAGAGATATTTCGTAAAAATAATATTAAAAACTATAAAAAAAAAAGAAATAAAGAAATGACCTATAAATATTTCAATGTTTCGAGAGGAAGACTAAAAACGATTTCACATGCCACCCCCCAGTTATACATGCCACCCCTCTAATGGGTATGCTTTTACCATTATACCCTAGTCTAAAGTCACTAATTTTCAAAAAAAAAAAAGTGTTTTTATCTAAAATTTCGAAAAAATACAAGATTTTTAGAAATTTTCGTGAGTTTTAACCATAAGTTTCAAAATATACTAAAAATTTTGAAAAAATTACCAGATTTTTCAAAATTTCTAGTATATTTTTTGCAAAAAAATTAAATTAAAATAAAAAATTGTACTACCGGATATTTGAAAATTCCGATATGTATCGAAAATTTCAAATTTCCGGTAGTACAAAAATTATTATTATTATTTTTTTTTTGCAAAAAATATACCAGAAATTTCATTCTTCAACCCCCCACCCACTAACTTATTCAAGGATAATTTTAGAATAAACAAATGTGGGAGGGTGGCATGTATAATAAAAGGGGTGACATGTTAAATCCTCAAGACTTAACATATTTGCAATTGACTTTTTTTTTTATAAAAAGACAGGGCCGAGGCCCAAAAGGAAAGAACAACTACAAAAAGATCTCCGAAGAGGAAACACCCAAAGGTTTATCTGCTTCCAACAATTTCATTAGAAATGTTTGAACATCATTGAAGCGACGATAAGTCTTGTCAACGTAAGAGTTTGCCTCCCATTAAAAGTAGGATATCTGAACTAAATTGTAGTCCGCTAGTAACTTTCAAATTTCTCTAATCAAAGCCACACAACTAGCACTACTACCTCCTTCACTCTCTATGACTTTGACAACAACCTCCAAATCCATATTAATTTCCACGCTCTTAAGCCCTAGGCTCTTTGTAAGCTTAAGGCCTTCGTAAACTCCTCAATGCATCACAGTGCCCCAAGAATTTGGAAAATCTAGTAATCTAATTCCCTATATGGTCTCTAAGAATTCCCCTGCAGCCAGCTATGTTATGGCCTTTACTAGCACCATATGTATTAAGTTTCACCATAGTATCCGCCGGTGGCTTCCACTTAGTGTTTTTCCTTCGTATCTCTTTCTTTGTCACATGCATGGTTATATTCCGAGCTGGCTCATAATCATTTATCCTTTGAAATATATGCATAATCGGTTCCCTTGGTCGAACATAATCCACACTATGTTCTCCTTGATTTCTCTAAGCCTGAATTGCATGGCAACCAATCGCCCATATGCAGCTCCCACTCTTGACTCCTTCACCATCAAAATTAATATTGATGTTAATCCAATTCTATAAATCCACCACAAAGAACTCAGTAAAAATTCTACTCGGGACAATGCTCTTCCAGATATACACAACTATAGCCCAATCCCTAATAGCACGCAATGTAGTTTCACACACATGTCCACATAGAATACAACTTGCACTCCTAAGACCTTTCCTACTTTTTCTTATGTTGGTAAGGAGTCTTTCATGTTTCAAGAGCCACACAAAACTCCTACATCTTTGCGGTGCATCAATTTTCCATATGAGCTTCCACACCTTATCCACCTCTTCATTCTCCAAACTTGCTACTGAGTAGTAGACCTCCTTCAAAGAGAATTTTCCTTCAAAGAGAATTCTCCTGCAGAAGAAAACATGTCAGCTTCTTTCCCCCCGCATGGAGTCAGACAAGCTCTGATCCTGTCCATCCAAACATCCGACATTCAATTCTGAAGCAAACTTCATTGCCAGTCCCCGTGAACATCTACCAGTTCCGATACTCTAGCATCAATTAAAGCAGCTGGAACTAAATGTTTCATATCACCAACTTTAAGGTCCTTTCCTAACCAATTATCCTTCCAAGCTTGTATTCCTTTTCCATCCCACACACTCCAAATTCCATTTTCTCTAATTTCTAGTACACTCTTTACTATTTCTTTCCAGAAACTAGAATCCCCACTTTTGAAATTGTTACAATCCTCAGTTTGGTTAATAACATACTTTCCTCTCATGATATTACACCACAAATCTTTGGAGTTAGAAATAATTTTCCATCCAGGCTTCATAATACAAGAAGTTTTCAAGCTCTCCATGTTTCTCAACACTATACCACCAAACTCTTTGGGTTTCGTTAAGGTACCCCACCCCACCGTATGCATCTTCCTAATTTCATCAAAGTGATCTCCCCAAATGAACTTCCGTTGCAAACTATGAATCTCATTAATACACGATTTTGGAATCCGATTAGTGATCATTGGGTACACCGGCATGCCTTCCATCAAACTTTTAGCCAAAGTAATCCTTCCCACGAATGACAGGCTATTTCTCTTCCATCCATTAAGTTTCCCAGCAATTTGATCCATTAAGTATTGAAAATCACACCGTTTGGGCATTTTGTGTAACACCCTATTTTTTATTAGATTTTATTTAATTAGGATTATGTGATGTTTGATAATTATTTATGTGTTTTATTTAATTATTGTTTGAATGATAATTATTTAATTGTGTCGCAAGATGTTATTTAGCTAATTAATAAATGGTAGAATTATATTAGAATTAGCTATTGGGCTTAGTTGAATTATAAATGAGAATAGTAGATGGGTTAAGCCCAACGATAAAATGAGAGTTAGAAGAGGATTTTATGATTTAACCTAAATTAGGAAAAGATAGAAAGATAGAAAGAAGAGAAAAGAGGCATAGAGAAGAGAAGAGAAGAAAAGAGAAAAGGAAGTAGATTCTTGAAGAGGGTGGATTAAGAGCTAGACGTAAGGGTTAGAATCCAAATTCTTGTAGAATCTGTAATTGGGTAATGTGTTTGTGTATGTGTTATCTTCAATCATTGCAATTTTATGAAAATGTGTAAACCCTAACTTTGTGCTAATTTCTATGAATTTACATGATTTTGATGAATGTTATGGTTCAATAATGATTAATACTGGTTGTATTTAATGTTTATTGATGTTTGGAAGTGATTTAGAGTAGTGGATTGTGTATTTCGCAGTTCTAAACGTGCTGTTTTTTTTTGTGAAGTCGCGGGTCCGTTAAGCGGACCCAATTCGTTAAGCGGATGCTGTTTGTTTATCAAAAATAAAGGGAGCTCGCTAAGCGGACCCAGCCCGCTAAGCGGAACCCAGTTTGTGATTCGCTACAGTTTTTTACCGCTTGAAGCGGGGTTATTGAAATTTCAATTGCATAAGCGCGCTTGAAGGTCGCTGAGCGGACCTTGCTGTGTGCAACTTTTCCAAACTTTGAAATGTTGTATCTTTTAACCCGTTACTCCTTTTTATGCGTCGTTTGAAGCGTTAGGAAGCTATCGTGATTTTCTATATGATAGTATAGGATTGATTTGCACTTTATTAATTGATTATGATGTTATTATGTGAAATAACATGTAATTGTCTTATGTGCGTTATGTTTTGGTATGTGATGAATAGCAGTTGTTAGAATACTTGGTGGAGATATATTCATGATGTTTGTGATTGGATATATAATGGTTGTTATGCCTTGTTGCAAATTTTTATTTTGGTGTGTGAATCTTGTATAATTGGTGGATAATTCAATGTGTGAATTATTGAGGTATGCGGTATGTTAAGATTTGTGTGGATAATCTTAATTGCATATGTGTTGAGATAATTGTACATGCATTCATGGTTGGCTTTGAAATATAGACGGTGAAACTTTGGGTTCACATGTTGGCTTGGATTCTAGAGGTAGAATCGGAAGCGGTGAAACTTTGGGTTCACAGGATAGACGTTGATCCTTAATTGGAAATAGGCGTAGTGCCTTTTTGATTATGTCCAGATTGGAAGTGTGGCTTGGATTTTAGATATTGAATCGGAAAGCAGTGAAACATTGGGTTCACATGGTACCACATGCATTGAGTCACATTTGTTACATTCGAGTCACATTGTGTTCTATGTGATTGCCTTGTATACATGTGATTTATTTTGGTGTGATGATTGGTTTATGATATGTGAATTTCCTAATTGAGGAGTGTGATGAAATGTGAAATGTATGCTTGTTTATGTTGCATTTCCCATTATTATATTTTCTATGATAATTTGAATTCTCACCCTTCTGTTTGAATGTTACCCTTGGTTGGTAACGTGCAGGTTCAGATGAGTAGTTGCTTGTTCGTGGCTTAGCCGAAGAGCTCTAAGATTTGTTATTTGATTAGGTAGTGAGTCGATGCTTTGGTCATGTAACACTTGGTTAGGATTAGTGGTGTTGAACTCATATTTTATTCGGATTTGTATCTTGATACTACCTTATGATTTCGTATGATGTTTATTGTTGTTGTGAGAGGCCTTACTGCCAAGTATTTTGGATATGATGTTATGATTTCGTCTTTGATATTATTTGTGATATGATCATGGTATGGGACATGGATCATTATGAAATTCATGAGTATTCGTTATTTCCGCTGTGTATGCTTATTCTTAATGAATTATGTTAAGTAAGATGTGTTATTATGATGACCGGATGAATTGTATATTTATGGATGTATGTTTGTTGGTTTTTAAAGGCTTTTAGTTTTTGAAAACGTCGTTGTGACGCCCCTTGTTTATATGCATGTTTACTATGAATATTTGTTTATTATTATAATTTGGGGTATTAGAAAGGGGTGTTACATTCTGCCATGGATCGGGACACCCTGGTAATTGCCAAACCTGCTTGTGACCCAAAAGCCAGACAGGAAAGCCAGTTTATTTTGCATGCTTCTTGTGACATTCTTGGAAATAAGAATACTGGTTTTTCTTGGCTTACTTCTTGACCTCTCATGCCACAAAATTTATTAAGCGTCCTCAAAACACACTCTATCTGCTTTTCTGTGGCTTTTTTCGAAAAGTAACAAATCATCGGCAAACATTAGATGTGATATTTTAGCTCAATGTCTCCCCAGCTTCATGGACTTCCAGTTATTGCTTCTGACCTCTTGTTCTATAAGATATGTTAATTTATTCATACACAAAACAAATAGGTACAGAGACAAGGGGTCCCCTTGTCGAATTCTACGCCAAGGTTGGAAATAATTGCTTCGGGCTCCATTCCAATTCACATTAGTGTCAACACTTGAAACTGCATGCATAATAAGTTGCATCATTCGCTCTAACAGATTAATCTCCTTTAATGTTCTCCAATTAAACTCCTAGCTCAACTTATCATAAGCTTTTGATAGATCCACCTTTATCACAAAAAAGCCTTTCTTTCCTTTCAGCTTATCCATACTGTGCATTACTTCTTTGCCAATAATTATGTTTTCCTGAATAGAACGCCCCGATACGAAGCCAGTTTGATACAGGAAATGATTTTATCCATTTAATTCTTTAACCTACCCACTATCACCTTAGTCGCCACCTTGTAAATAGTGTTACACAACGATATTAATGGCAATTGCATTACTGTAATCGACTGATCCACCTTCGAGATATGACATATATCTGTTTGGTTCACATCTGCAATTGCAACAAGTTTCTCCCAAACTTTATGGACGAATTTACGAACATTTTTTACCAACAATGTTCCATGATATTTGATAGAATCCTGTATGAAAATTGTCTAGCCCTCGCGCTTTCCAAGGCTTCATATTAAAAAGCGCTTTTTTATCTCCTCATTATTCAGCTGTCTATTCAGATCTTCTATTTGTGCTTCATCTAACCCCGGGTACGAAATTTGAGTTTTCTCCCACTTTTCCACTATCCACCAATGCTAAACAGATTTTTATAGTAATTGTTTACCATAATTTTAAGCTGCTCTCCATCTTCAAAGCAATTCCCATTATTATCCTTTAGCATATTTATCACATTTTTTCGTCTCCTTGTAATAGTTTTCATATGATAATAATCCTTGTTTCTATCACTATCGGTTAACCATTTCTCCCTCGATCATTGAAACCACATGAGCTATTCTTTTTTAAGAATATTGTTTAGCTCCTCCTGCAGTTTTTCTTCAAGTGACTTCATGCCTCCCACATTGTCTCTTCGCTGAATGAATATTTGCACTTCATTCAACTTAGCCATTAACTCCTTCTTTTTCCCATGAACTGGTTGATAGTGTTTCACTTCCAATCTTTCGTATCAGCTTCTATTTTTTTCAAATTCATACCTAACTCATCGTTTTCCTTCCATATGCCATTCAATCTATCAATGTAATTCTCATAAATCAACCGAGCACTTTTAAATCTGAAATGCTTTGGTACTCGAGAATAAACATTGCAAGTAAGGGATATCATAATAGGATGGTGGTTCAAAAATTCAACTCTTGTCAACACCTTGACAT
Organism: Vicia villosa; assembly: GCF_029867415.1. NCBI lineage: Eukaryota > Viridiplantae > Streptophyta > Magnoliopsida > Fabales > Fabaceae > Vicia > Vicia villosa. The sequence goes on along the minus strand of NW_026705832.1, from coordinate 137,941 downwards.
GAGCTTTAAAAAAATTCATTCTCCAGTCTGCATTGCTTAGCGCCCTGTCCAATATTTCATATATTCTCTGCCCACCTTGGAAAATAGGTCCTTTCCAAGTGTATTTAAGACCTCTAGCCCCGAGATCCTAAATGTTAAAGTCCTCCATATTATTTTTGAACTCTATACACTTCTAACCGAGACCTGCGCCCCTCCTTTTTTCTCATTTGCATAAGCTATATCATTAAAGTCACCTGCAAGCATCCAAGGATCGTTAATATTTTTTGCCATTACTTTTAAAATGTCCCACATTCTTCTTCTATTATCTTCAGTTGGACTAGCATAGATGGTTGTGAACAACCATGCTTCATTAGTCCCTTGGTTAATCTGAACATGAATATATTAATCATCTTTGACCTCAAGATTGATGTTCAAAATATTAGTTCTCCATGCAATCATAATAACCCCCGCATAGCCGTTATTCTGAGTCGATATGAAATCATCGAAACCCGATCTTCTTAAAGCTTTATGAAGCCTATCCGGCTCACGCCTGGTTTCCATTATTACAAAAATCGCTGGTTTATACAAATCGATGTAATACTTACTATATCTATAGAAAGCCTTGCTTCCCGCACCTTTGCAATTCCACACTTTCATATTATTATTATTGTCCGCTGGTCTTGCCCGCGAAGGCATCTAAGCGAACGCTCGCCCAGCAAAGCAGAACACTCGCCCGACGAATTGCATCAGTAGGGAAAATCCATCTGCGATTTTGGTCCCTTCCAAACCAAAACCCAATACGAAAATTACATGTTATAGGTCCAAATACTCCAATCAAACACTAGATTATCACTGTACAATAACAACCTAATGTATTACTCTTTATGGGTACTAACCTATGACATCAATTTCTCCTATTTCATCATCAAATCCAAAGTTTCAAACAAAAACATACCTATTAAATTAGGGAAAATGGAACACCCATTCCTAAACATACACACTACTCATTGCATATAATCACATACAACCATAACAATGGGTGTAACACCTCATAATTCTCTTATTTAATTTAATTAGAATTTAAATTAATTATTGGATTATTTGGCATTTTATTGGGTTAATTGGAGAAATTATGGAAAATAAGATAATTGGGCTTGGTGTGATGGTTAGTAGAAGGGAGGTGCTACTTGTGTAGGCCTTACTAACTATTAGTCTATTTTCATAAAATAGAAGGAATTGAGAAATAAAAGAAAATAGAAAGCAAAAGGGAGAAAAGAGGAGAAGAGCAAGAACGTGAAAGAGCAAAGAAAGAGGAAGAGGAAGAATCAAGTTTTTGGCTAAGGTAAGGGGAGACTCATTCCGATTATCATCTATGATTGGTTTATGAATGATAGGATTGATTTGGTGCATTAGTTCTTCTCAATTTTATGTGTTCTAGGTTTTGGGGTTTTGAAATTTTAGGTTCAATTTCATAATTTGGATGCAATTGAATGTTTGTGGATGATTGGTGATGTTAGATAGAATTGTTGCATGATAGTATAGTGTGAAATCTCTGAAATTAGCTTTGTATTAGTGTTATTGTTGTATTGGTACGAGATGGAAATTGGGTGAACCAGCTGAGTTTTACTGTCCAAAGTGATTTTTCTGCTGCAGAGGGTGTGTAATCGGCTACGGTAACCGATTACACTATAGGTTATTTTCTGAAAATTGAATTTTTGAGCTGGTAATCGGTTACGATAACCGATTACAGCTGTTTTGGAAAAATAGCAAATAGGCTAGCGTCATGTGTAACCGGTTACGCCACTATGCTAACCGATTACACTGTAACTTGTATGAAAAAATAATTTTTAAAAATTCGTATTTTTCAAACCGTAAGTCCGTTTTGAGCGTCGTTTTGTGCATTGGAAAGATAATTTGATCTTCTATATAATAAATCAATTTAATGAGCAGTATATCGATTTTATTTTGGAAATCTCGAATAAATTCCTTATGGTGTGTTTTATACATTGTGTGCATAATTCTTGGAATGTGACAATGTGGTGATGTTGTATTTAGGTGTGAATACGTATAATGTAATTGTTTGATCTGTATTGAAGCATGAATACATTATACTTGGCATTGTTTCCGGTGAGTTATGTTTTGATGGTGTTGTTTATCTTAATCGGTGTTGCTTTTGGTGAGTTTATACATTGTGTGTGTATATATTGATAAATGTGACAATGTGTTAATATGGTGATGACATGATTGTGATATTAATGTCGTGATTGTTGTGATGATGTATGATTGATTATTGAATGACGCTGAGGTATGAACATACTGAGTTCGGTGTTGATAATGGTGAGTTATGTTGAGATGAAATTGTTCATCGTATCGGTGATGATGGTGCGTATGTTATATGTTTTACATGCATTCATAATCATTTTTGGTGGCTGAATCCCAGTGATGTGTTGGATCAGTGGAGGCATAATTCCCATTATGCAGAATTAGTACTAGCAGGGCCGTATCTCAGTGATGTTTAGACCGGTCAGATGGGTTAATCCCATCGTGAATTGGTACCACATGCATGTAGTTTCATTGGATTATTATGTATGCATTATTATAACATGAATGGAAGATGTCCAATGTTATAATGTGGTGTGGTGAAGTATGTTGTCTGTATTTTATGAGTTGTTGTGTAAAGAATTCGAAAATTTGAAATATGTATGATATGGTGAATAATGTACTTATGACGTTTTATTGTTTATGAACTCATAACATTTGTTAATTATGAATATGTCTCACCCTTAATGTTGATCTTTTTCATATTGAGGAGTAGCGGCTTTTGTGCTTGGTGAGGATCGCTCGTAGAGTAATTTGTTTAGTGTCAGTTGTGTCAGGTGTCATGCTCTGGTCTTGTAACACTGGGGGAAAGCTCGTTTGTTTTAGAGTTGTTTGATAACTCTTAATTCTATTTTGTTGAATAATTTTGTTGAGTTTGAGGTGACGATCTTTTGGAAATGATAACTGATGGTTTAATATTATTCAACTTATGAACTTATTTCCGCTGTGTTAACATGTTTCGGTGAATGTTATTTATTGAGTTTCCTCGTGATAAGCATGACACGTGGTTTTAAAATGATTTTTGAAAAGTTGTAGAATCCTTGTTACATGTTTTATTCTGAATTTATATTATTAATATGCAGGGTTAGAAGGGTGTTACAATGGGAAGTCAAACCCTTATCTCTTGTAGATCTAAGGTTGCCTCTTTCTCCTCTTCTCTTCCTTTCTCCTCTCTTGTTCTCTTCTCTAGTTATCTCCAAAATGAAATGATAACTTTCTATTCTCAACCCTTACTATCTTTTCTATTCTTAATGGGCTTACTTACTTAACACCTCCCCTATTACCTCTATCACTACTTTTTAGGCCCAACTAGTTATATCTCTTTAATAACATAATTAACCCAAATAGCACAATTATACACATAATTAAATAATTAAATAATCATTATACCACATAATAATTGAATAAGTAAAAAAATTAAATAGAACACCCAATAAAATAATTAATAAAATAACTATAAAAATCGGGATGTTACACACCTCACTAGGTGTTTTTTTGTGTGTGTGTTTTTTAAGGGGTTTAGAGTTTGTAATTTGAACCACACCAAAGACTACGATGAAAAAACAATAAGTTAGGAACTACACCCACTCATCCTTTTCTGTTGCTTAAGGCTCATGGAAGTGCGATTCTCATCATTATTTATTAAGTGTTTTGAAAGTTAAGAGGAAAATAGATGGTTTGTTTTTAATATGAATGCAAAAGAAAAAGACTAATCAAAATGGGATCTCAATCCTACTTGTTGTCATGCTTATGGACCTAAAGTTGGGATAAAAGGGAAATATACCTAATATTGTCATGCATGGATGAAAATCCTAAGGTCTACTTTAGTTCAGTCTTAGAGAAGAATGAACCAAAGACATCCTATGGGAATCATGGCAATCTCATACAAGAGAAGAAGAAGAAGAAGAGGCAGGCAATCAAACACTTAAATAAGATAATGAAAGCAAGCAATCATCACAATCAGACACTTAGACAAGATACCTAACAATTACCTACTTAGACAAGCAAACAACATACAAACACACAAGTAATAGGTAGAAACCTTTAGCAAACATAGATCAAAGATAGCACAGAAACTAACTTAACCAAGATATCAAATCACCAAGGTAAGATAGAAGAAAAGAGATGAAGATTTACACAATCACACATTAAACATGAGAAGTAGAGGACTACTCAAGATATAAGGTACTTAGATAAGATACCTAAAACTTACTTAGGAAAGCAAGCAAAGAGGAAGATATCCCAAGAAAACATAAGCGAAGGCCCTTGGTGTGAACTTGTTCCTATGTTATAGTATGGTGGAAAAGTAACAAAGACAACCAAAAACATGGAATTCTGAATTAGTAAGGAGCTAGCCATATAGAAGTTCAAATGGGGATTTTTATTTTAGAGCATTGGAAGGTGTTATATTTATAATGAAAGTAGATGTGGCTATGCAGTCTCCCCAAAACGTTATTGGCAATTTGGCATGAAACATCAAGGATCTTGATACATTCCATAGATGTTGATGTTTCCTTTCCACAACTAAATTTTGTTCATGTATGTAAGGACAAACTAGTTGATGAATAATGCCTTGTTCTAAAGAAACTTGGTCATAGCTAGCTCTTTAGCATTATCAGTTTTCATAGCTTTGATTATTTTTCCAAATTAAGTCTTGGCTAAGTGAAAGAATTGTTGAATCTTCATAAGAGCATCACATTTGTTGGTTAACAAGTAAATCCAAGTAAATTGATTGAAATCATCAACAATTGTGAAAATCAAAGCTTTCTGCATGATTATTGCATTAAAAAGGTAATGTTTTGAGTTTGGCTAAAGGAAATATGGTACATTTATTTGAATTGATAACAAAAGGTACATTAAAAGGAATCTTATGGCTAGTAGTCTTTAACATGGAATCAGACAAGTGCCCAAGCCTATGGTGCCACAATTTGGCATTATTGATGGAAGAAACAAAATTACATGAGGAAGGGAAATTAGTTATCTACTCATCATCATCAACTTTATGGATGTATAAACCTGAAATGAGATTATCCTCACTAATCATCTTGGATTGCTTAGTATCTTGAATGGAAAAGTGATGAGCATCAAAGATCAATTCTAGATGAGGGTTAATGAGTAGTTTTCCTACTAAAATGAGGTTCACATGAACTGTTGGAATGTGTAAAACATCTTGTAAGAACAAAGAATTATTGAGAGCAATGTTACCTACAACTTTGACAGGTATATATTGTATAAAACACCTATATTTATATCAGTGTTGGAGCTATATTAAAATAATCAAAGGCTTTGCCATTTGTAGTGGCAGAGCTGTACTTAAATAATAAAATAATCAAAGCATTAGCAACTGAAGTGCCAGAGCTGAAATAAAATAATAAAATAATCAAAGGTTCCGCCAATTACAATGGTGGATCTGTACTTAAATAATAAAATAAACAAAGCATTCGCCAATTGCAGGGCCAGAGGTGTACTAAAGTAATAAAATAATTAAAATATCCGCTAATTGCAGTGGCGGAAATGTACTTAAAAAATAAAAATTTAATTAATTAAAATATATATGTACATCTAAATAAATTTAAATTATTCATTAATATTTATTTATTATAAATTATAATATTTATTCTAATATATATTCATTTTTAATATATGTTTGTTTTTAATATTATTTATAATATTTATTTTAATATATATTTATTTTTAATATTTATTTTAATATATATTCATATTTTAATATTAATTTTAATATTTAATTTTAATATTTAATTTAATATATACTTATTTTTAATATTAAATTTAAAAAAAATCGAAATGCATACATCCTCCCTTTCAATGGGCGGATGTTCTAAAAAACCAATGGCTCCGCCCTTTCATTGGACGGTTTTTAAAGCCATCTTTTTGTTTCGAAATGTTGTAAATTGGGTATAGGGTATGTTTGGATAAATTAAAACTAACGGAGCGGAATGGAGCGAAGCGGAATGGAACGGAATATAAACTTCATTCCATTGTTTGGATATTTTAGAACGGAACAGAACTAATATGTCATTCCACTATTTGGAAATTGGACGGAGCGGGAAGCATTATAATTTTTTTATTCTATTTTTACCCTGATAAACACTTAACAAAAGAAATTAATATATACAATATAATGTTCTTTGCTCGTTCAATTGAAGCACTAGATATGACAGTATCATATATCAGTAAATTATATAATTTAATGTTCTTTCTCAAAAAATTTATAGTAAATCAACGATAATATATAATAATATACTATTAATATAATAATAGTAAATCAATTCAGAATTTTTATACTAATAATATTCTAATAATATACTAGTTTCAACAATGACAAGCTAATGTAAATGAAAGCAACGTAACGAAAATTACTTATAGCCACTAGATATGCTACAGAAACGTAAATAGTCTCCAATACATTTCAAAAGATTTATAATTTCAGGTTTTGGTTTTAACAAAAAGAGAAATTAACATAAAACAATATCATGCCTAATTTTTAAATTAAATTGAAAAAATATAAACATGAAAATAAATCAAGATTAACACACAAATAAAAACACATAAAAAATGAGAAAAAAATATTATGTATCGTGTTAGATAAGAAGAAAGACACTCTCTTTGCAAGAAGGTAAGTGAAGGAGAAGAGTTGCAGTGAGAAGAATAGAAGCGTAAGTTGAAATAAAGAATAAGAACGATTAATAAAAGTGAAAAATTTGAGGACATAATTGTAATTATATTATTGATTGATTCCATTCCATTGGATACACCCCAATTTGGGAGAATGAAAATGATAGGGAGATTAATAGAGTAATTTATTATTAGTTAAATGAGTTTTATTAGTATTTTGATGTATTGAGAGTTATTTTATATTATGATGTCTTCTAGAATATTCTTAGTTTGGGCTTTTAATAGTTGTTGGACTTTTAGGTTTAATATCCATTTAGAGTAGTATATATTGTAGTCTCATAGAGACATTTGGAATCAAGCAAAGAAATGAAAAAGTCTTTATTTTAATTTTCTTTACTTTTAATGTTCTTCCCCTTTTAGTTAGAAAACCCTAATTTTATAGTCTTGATAGGAATCTTCCTATCAATTTCATTCCATTCATTTTTTACAAAACTAAACAATAGAACATAATTCCATTCTAGTCCATTACATTCCATTCCATCTGTTGAATTGAATGATATATTGGATATTTGTTTCTTATAAAATGGTATAAAGGTGAAAAATTTAAGTAATTTAAGACACATTCTTTAACCGACACATTTATTCCATACAAACAAAAGATAAAAGAACTAACGTACTTATGCAACAATGTGCAATAACAACATCACATCATACACTAGTTATAAAGACGAACATATAGTAATTATATCCAAAACCAACCTCATGCACTAAGCCATGAGTACTTATTTGTCACTTTATCTTTTATTTATTTATAGTGTATGGATTTATTTGTCACAACATCACATCGCACACTAGTTATAAAGACGAACACATAATAATTATACGGGTTAAATAAGTTTTTGGTTTCTATAATTATTGTAGTTTTTATTCTTAGTCTCTACCTGCTTTTAGGCAACGGTTTATAAGAAAAAATCGTTGTCAAAACCAGCTAAAACCGTTGTCAAAACCTAAGAGAAACTAAAAATGAAACTACAAGATTTATAAGGACCAAGAATTTATTTATCCCTAATTATATCCATAACCAACCTCTTGCACTAAACCATGAGTACTTATTTGTCACTTTTTATTTATTTATTTATAGCGTATGGAGCTCTATGGCTTGACAAGATGAGCATCAAGATCTTTAGTAACATTGGTAACGTAGTCCATCCAACCATTAGGAGGGTCAATATTCTCATTGATCTTCTCAAAATCAATTATCCATTTAATAGCACCACTACCATCACTCTTATCAATTAGTTCAATGGTGAGTTTAAACACCTTATAATGCTCACCAATATCTCCACCGAACAGATTATAACGCAGTTTTTTGTTCTTCTCATCAATTTCTTCAAGAGTGTCATAACTTGTGTGTACCTTGCCATCTGTATTGATGGGATGTTTAATCAACTACCTAACTAAGATTAGAATATGCCTATTAACACCCTAATTTACCCTTTTTGCTTTTTAAAATTTGCACTAAACAATGCCCATTGTGGTAATTTGCTAAATCAAAATCCTTATGAACCAATAATATCTCTCATTTATTCCAAGTGGCACCCCTTTCTCAATTTTGCATTTGCTTTGCCCATAATATCTATTCATTATGCCTTTGATCCATTGGTTAATACGGTACACGGGTAAACCCTATTACACGTTAGACAAAACCCTTTAATATTTCCCTCTCTTTTGCATTTTAACCATCATTCTCCAACCGAGTCTTCTCTCACCCCTTTCCAAGCGCAGAAACCAGGCTTCCATCACACCTCCATTGAAGAAAAATCGGTAATACTCTCCCTTATGCAATTCTTCATCTTTGATAGTACTATCTCTATTCATTTCTTCAAACCCATCCCCTTATGCCTTTTCCTTCTCTCTCTGCATCTTTCCCTTTCATTTCTCCATTTCCATCACATATTCCTTCTTCAACCCCAACTTCCTTGTCCGCCCTCACTTCTCCACCCCAGCTTCCTCGTCGTGTTTCATCCTCATTTTTCCTGGGTAAGACTTCCTTTATCAGCCTCCAAGTTTCTATTGTACCATAAAATTCAATATTTTAGTTTGTTAGGTTTTCAAACTTTTGAGGTTTCAAATGTTGTACTTTTGTTCTTTTATTGTTGTTTTTACCATTAAAGTTTTGATTTTTAACTACAATAAAAACAAGATTCATTTTTTCGTTTGTATCATTGAAGTGTCGATTTTTTAGAATGCCTTTTCATTGTTGTTTTTACCATTAAAGTTTCGATTTTTAACTACAACAAAAACAAGCTTCAATTTTTTTTTTATATTTGATTGATACCCGAACAAAACGTATGGAAAATAGTTGATCATGTCGTCGGTGTTTGAACAGTTAAGGAAGGTAATGGTCAGCAGCACGTCGAAGCTATTATTCAAGATGCAAAGGTATTGTACATTGTATTCCCGATTCATTTCATTCATTCAATATAAGCCAACTGCAGTAGCACACTTTTGCTACTTATTCTGTACATTGTTGATTTTAGGCTCAGCAAATCCATGTTATTACTCGGTCAAGAGAACTTGAAGTCTGGAAGAAGACCTTGCAGGAGACTAAGACATACATGATATATGAAATACATGATATATGATGGTGAGACTTTGCTTAATGACATGCCTTTGAAGGTTTATGACAACAAGTACAAGCTGTTTTTTAACCGACACTCACTTTCATTAACATCCCTGAGATTCCACCATATTGTTTCCTTTTCAAGTCTTTCTCAGATTTTGTAAATGGAAACTTCGATGGTGATAGCCTATTTGGTTCGTTTTCTTCCAACTCTGCTCTTGCTATTTAACAATGCTATATTTCTCAACTTAGTTAATTTTTTGACGTGTCGTGCAGATGTCATAGGTTCTGTCCAGCATGTTGGTAGGACTCAAGTGGCTGGTGCTGGCAAGAAGGCTTGTGTTAACCTCACTTTGGCTGATGAATGGTATGTTTCTTTTCTTTCACCCTTTTATATTTCTTCAACCATTACATCTTTGGAATATTTGTCCCTTGACTGTAAAATATTAAAGGATCTCTTGACATATGTCTCTTCTTACAAGCAAGAAGGTTTTGTCCCTTGACTGTAAAATATTAAAGGATCTCTTGACATACTGCAAGCAACCCTTTTATATTTCTTTTCTTTCACCCTTTTATATTTCTTCAACCTTTATCACCCTGGCAAGAAGGTTTTTCTCTTTAGGAGTTGTAACTTTTGCATCTTTGGAATATTTGTCCCATATCTTTCTGCATATATGGCTTTTAATGTATAGCATTTATTTTCTTTTTGCATATATGCCATATCAATAAACCCTTACTTGCAGTATGAACAAAACATAATATGGCATTTAATGAATGACATTTAATATCTTTCTGAATAATTTTGAAATGATTATAATCACTCCTACCCTCAACTGCAACGATTACAAACTCTTTAGGTTGAATCCATTTGCTTTCATGACAAAGCATTAAATGGTGGAGAATTTTCAAGCACCACTTTCAGAACTAATATTAATCAGTGACTCAATAAATTCTATTATCTTATTTTTTGTGAAGGAAATGTCCCAAAAAGGAAGTAATTGCAAAAGACCTATTACACAAGATGCCACACTCAGGTTGAAAGATAAGTTATACATTATGTTTAGTTTCAACATTATACTGTTACATTGAAGCCCATTTGTCTTTTAAGTAGTTGGCTTATAACCTTCTCATGAGAAACAATTACAACAAAAAAAAAGAGGAGCTTACAAGAGTTTAAGCCAACGCCGTATCCTGATGATTACGTACTTGATTTCCTCGAAAATCGGTTGATATAACAACACGACACTGTAGCTTAGAAAATAATATTCCAAGAATTGTTTAAGTCCTTGACATGTACACATTTAATATGACCATCTATTATAAATAATACATTTGCATGAGGAAATATATTGCAAAAGCAGTACTGCAAATATTATTCTTCAAGTATTTTACATGTACACATTTTTCATTTCCCTACAAATAATACACTATATGCTGCAAATATTGGATAACGTAATAGATTTCCCTACAAGTTTTCACGAAAAATAATATACTAATATGCCATTCCTATTATATATGTGTAACAAATTTCAACATAACTTGCCCAATTTTCTTCAAAGCATTTTTAAGCACCTAACACTTAACCTTTGATATCAGCTAAGTTTAGATAACACTTCAAAATAATACAGCCACACTCTTTAAGCTTTAAGTGTTACAAAAATTTAAAACATTTTTTAAATTATTATAAAAATATAACCCATTTTTATAACACATAAAAGTACTTTCTTATAATTAGTTTAAACTTTATGAATTCTACGATTACCATTTTTCAATTATACTTTTATAGCACTAATTTATATTACAAAACTTAATTTATTATAACTCTTAATATATATAATTCTCTCATTAATACTTTTATAACTCTCAATTTATTATAATACATTTATGCATAACTTTAATTTTATTACTATATTCTTTTAATTTCTTTTTATCTAAACATAAATTATTAATATATATTAAACATAAACCATTGCAATTATATTCATTATTTTTACTATATATTCTAAAAATATATAAATTACACGATGATAAATTATTATCATTCATATATATATATATATATATATATATATATATATATATATATATATATATATATATATATATATATATATGCTAAAATTTATATAGAAATTTTGCTCACTTTTATTATATAGAACTAAAAAATTAATGAGAAAATCTTTTTGAAAGCTATATCTTATGATCTAACATTTTGTAATGCAATATCTTATGATCTAACATTTTTCAATCAAAATTAAAAAGATTTATTAGTGTTAGTTTATTATATTATTATTATTTAATAGTGATAGTTGATTTTTTTTAATAAGCAATTTTTTAATAGTGTTAGTGAAATATTATATTATTATTAGTTATTAATGTAAAATTAATTTTCAAAAAATAAAATTAGGATTGATATTAGAATAGCTATGAAAATGACATGTGTTTAGGATTGATGATAAATTAACTATTAACATAACATGTGTCTATGTTTGCTATTACATTAAGTAGATGCCATGACATGTGTCTATGTTGTCTATGTCATGACAACCTTAAATTTATATTAAGTAGATGCCATCATGACAACATGACATGTGTCTAAGTTTTACTATTACATTTTTGGTTTAAATTTAAACACTCTCTATTATTTATCAAATATTTGTAAAAAATATGAAAACAAATTAAAACCAAATTTCTACTACTAATATTGCATTACTAATACATTATTCACCTTAAGGACGAGCCTACCCGTGCGAACGCACGGGTCATGTACTAGTTAAATAAAATAAAAACGTTATACATAAGATTTATTGAAAAATATAAGGGCTTATTTTTATAAACAAAACCTAAATAATAATAATAATAATAATAATAATAATAATAATAATAATAATAATAATAATAATAATAATAATAATAATAATAATAATAATAATAATAATAATAATAATAATAATAAAAATAATAATAATAATAATAATAATAATAATAATAATAATAATAATAATAATAAATAAACCTTATGTATAAAACAAATGGGTTGTGGAAATCAATTCACCACGATGACAACAAAATCAATTTCATTTATAACTGCTTAGTCTAAACTCAATCATAAAGGATTGATGTGGATATAAGACCATCTCCAAATTCTTTAATATCGTGAACTCATAAATCAAAGCTTTGAACCTACATAACACAATTGATAAGAGAGAAACAACAAAAAGTAAAACCTGTCATGACCCACAAATCTAAAACAAACCCATAGATCTATATCACAATGGAATCCAAAACCCAATGTGACCTACAAATAAAAAAAATCCATATATCTATATGAACAAACCAAAGGTTAAAAACAAAGTCACCATCGCCTTCGTGGTTGTAGGAATATACCAAGTTAAAAAAGAATCACCAGATGCAAATTATCCTGTAGCAAAGAAAGCGAAATAAGAGAAGAAAAAGCTGATATGAGTACACGACATCCTTCATGTGGGTCCAGGACTAGTGGTACTCCTTAATAAATCATATTTTAAGATTCCATAAACCAGAAATTAGCTTGGAAGACGACGGAGACCGACAATGGTCTAGTATCCGGCCAGCGATTTGGGTTTTTCGAGTACCGGATGTGGTCCAGGCCATTTTCATATAACCGACTTGTTTGTTTTGAGTTGTGGATCAATTTGTTAATAGGTTGTGTTTTAGGCCTGTTATGTATGTATTGTATTTCTATAATTATAAATAAGTATATCCACCATTCTTAACTTAAAAGCCTTTAGAATTTTAGAGCTAAAGACAGAGATAATGGTTTGGAAATCATAGTGGTATTCTTAGAGAGACAAGGATAAATTTCAAGGATTGTGTTTTCGAAATCTAGAAAACCCTTGGAGATATCTAAGGGGGAGAGATAAACACTTCAAAACACTTTGGACTTGCGTGATTCATATATAGAGAATTGAAAAGATTGGAAAACACTTGAATAGAAAATGTGGTTTGTTCTTGGGAACTTAAGAGATTGCTTTCTTGTAACTCTATTTTAATATTTTATAAATTTTTTTTGGAAGTATATTGAATCTGAGAGCTACTCTCTCCTTCTAAGTAGATCATTTGATTGAACTGAGTAAACATGTTATTGTGTTTCTTGTCTTTTCTCTTCTTCTAATAAGATAAGTCGTGTTTATTGCATATATAGTTATTTTTGCTAAAAGCCACTTATTTTGGTTACTGTTGTGATTTTTCCCTACAAGTCAAGTGTATTGGTGTGATACAATACATCAATATCACAATAAATGGCATCTAACATGGGCTTAAGGAATTTTGTTTACAAGTCAGCACCATGCATTCTAAATTGCAAAGTGAGAAGTTTTCTAGAGACTGCAATTTTTGGTTGTGAAAATTAAAGACGCAAACAATATAAACAATATTAACTCGAGAGAATTTATTGAAGCATTGAAGGGCGAGTCATTGATGCTTGTATGACTAACACAAGCAGAAAAGACCGCGATGATGGATAAGGCTAGATGATAAATTTTTAAGGGGAAAATCTTCAGATAGAGGACTATGACTTCACTGTGAAAAAAACTAAAATTATTATATATGACCAAGTCTCTGACTCACAGATTGTGTTTGAATCAGTACCCTTACCAATTTAATGATCGGTTAAATCATTAAAACAATACTTAAATTTTTTATTTTAATTTTAATAAATTAACGTTAAATACTTGGCTTTAAATTATTTATTCTATATGAACTCCTTATATTATATACATTAAATAATATAATTTCTGATATTTATAAATTAATTGTTTAAAATGTCATAAATTTATAAATTAAAGTATAAAATAAAAAAAAAGATCATCATGTTTAAAAAGAGTAAAATAGTTTTTAAAATGCTATGATATGATTTTTCAAAATCTCAAGCTCCCAAACAAAGAGTCATCTCTTCAATTTGAGATCCCAAGACCAGGCTCCCTCATGTTCTCCACAATCTCAAAACATCTGACCGAAAACAAGTATAATCAAGGAAAGCGAACACACAAAGGAATTGAACCTACCCAAGAATATTTCTATAAGGAGGCATGGAGGCTATTACCTACCTTTTTATATAAACTCTCCACCAATCAATCTGAGTTGGTAAGCCAGTCAGATATTTAAAAGGAAACCTCTAGTTTGAGCACTAACAAACAAGATCTAAGTCAAACAAATGATTTTATTGACAATATTATATAATTGAGTAAGAAATATAGTTACCTATGACATAAGTCCAGTGCTTAACTCTATCAGTGTCATGCCAGTCTTCACCTTCGTGCAGCTTGGTATGATGAACTCTTTCACAATGGTTTTGCAATTCATGAAGTTGTGTTGCCAAGTATTTGAAGCACTTGTCAGTGGCTGCTTTGATCCCAAGTTCAGAAATAAGTTTCCCTTTTAGCACCATCTTTGGATAAAGGAGAAGCAAGAACGTAAAAGGGATGGAATGATATGAGAAAAGTGAATCAACCCGCATGTCTTAAATAGAAATTGCATCAAGTCTTGATTCAACAAGGAAATAGTATTTAACACTTTATTAAACAATTTAATTAAATAATAAAGTATATTTCATATTTGTGTTTTACATAAATCAGATGTGCTTAGTAAATATAGTAAACTTCATAACAAAGTAGTTATTATTACAAGAGTTTAATGGACATACATAGAGAGACACAATTCAGATGTGCTTACTAAATATAGTAAACTTCATAACAAAGTAGTTATTATTACAAGAGTTTAATGGACATACATAGAGAGATGCAGATGGTGTAAATAAATTCTACCCTGTCATTTAATGAGAATATATTATTCTGTCGTGTTATATAAATTATTTAAATTTTCAGTTTGATTTGACATAATACATACTAAGTCATTGATTAATAATATAAAACCATTTTACACTATCGGTACATATTCTTTTCTCTCTCATTAAAATACAACTAATTAAAAATTTTAGTATTATCAATAAAATTTAATTCAATTTCATCAGATCCGCACACAATAAGCTATAAATAAAATTCAATAAATATATCCAATTTTAATAAAATATTTAGTCAATCTAAGTTGTTCTTAAGGAATAATAAATTAGAGCATTAAATATTGTGCTTATAAGTCATTTCAAAGGAAGTTATGCTTATAATCGTACATCTTGTTACAAGATGTAGTTTCTTACAATACAAGCAACATGGAAGAATCAACGTGACATGATGAACAAATCATAGTAACTATTATTAGTTATGACATTTAGGAATTAGTGAGAGATTGGATTACAATAGTGTCATACTCCAATTTTTGACCCTAAGATCACACATCATTTGCATACCAATCATCAATCAAGAAGTTTTAACTTAGAGTTCTACCAGTGATGTTGTGCTCAATCCATCTGCAAGGGAATCATCGAGCACCCATGTTTTAGTCTTGTATATATTATTCTACTAACCAAAATACCAAAAATATTGCCTTGTGCTTTTGTATGTTTGTGTTTTGTAGGTATCAAGTCAAAACATCCATCAAAAGGAGCATTTTTCAACATTTTCACTATGCAAATCGATTTGCATAAGGTGTAAATCGATTTACACAACTGTTTCTGCACCAGATTTGCTTCTGCCATCAGTGCAAATCGATTTGCATAAGACAGCAATCGATTTGCATAACTGTTTTTGCCCCAGATTTTGCCTTTTTCAGCTATGTAAATAGATTTGCATAAGATGCAAATCGATTGCACCAGTGCGGATTTGGAAAAATGAAGGCAAATTTCAGCTTTTTGAAGTGTTGACATCATTTGCAAGCATGGGAAGCATGACTTAGCTCTTGTATTTGATTACCTACATCATTTAATCATAGACCCTCATGTGATTGCATCAAGACCATTGGATTTCATTTTTGGCTCCAAAACCATTTCCCAAGCCTAATTCTATTTTCCAATCCTAACTCCAAGCCACAAAATTTCCCAAGCCTAAGTGCTATAAATTGAGGCACTCCCCTCTTCATTTTTCAAGCTTTGATAGCCAAGAAAACTCTTGCTCTTTCTCTCCTCACCTCTTCCAAACCCCTCACTTAAAGCTCTTTTCTTCTTCCATAAAATTAGTGAGCCACATCTTGAACCTCACTAATTTAGAGCTAAACCTCAACATAAACACTACCTTTTCTTCATCAATTGTGAGAGATCAAAGCTTGTGGTTGTGTGTTCTTGAAGAAGATTCAAAGTTTGTGAAAGATTTGGTAAAATTCTAGATCCATTCCATAATTCAAGATGTGATCCATTGTTGTTTATGCTTGATGCACCTTTGGTGCTACATTGATGAGTTTTGCTTGCTTACTTGATACATTTTCGTGCACAAATTGATCCAAGATCACAAGGTGTTTGGTTTTATGTTTAAACAAGTTTTCTTCTCTTTATTTGCTGTTTTTTTGAAAACTGTGTTGTGCAAATCGATTTACATCTTGTGCAAATCGATTTACACAACTGAAAACTGCGCAGATTTTGAAAACAGAGTTATGCAAATCGATTTACACAACTGAAAACTGGGCAGATTTTGAAAACAGAGTTATGCAAATCGATTTACACTCTGTGCAAATCGATTTACACTAGGCAGAATGCTGATTTTTGTGGTTTTTGACTTGTTTTTGGTTCTAACTCATCTTCTACTCCATTCTTTTGATATTTTCTTTGAATCACAAGTTAGAGGCCTAATTTCTCTCTAATTTCAATGGACTTAGGGCGTCGATAGGATGAGAATCCAAATCCGCAAAATTATGTGATTGAAATTATGGATGAAAGGAGCTTTTAATGTGGTTCCATCTTTTGTTACTCTTTATTTTGATCGATGAAAGTCTTAATACCTTGAGAATTCTTATGGATTCTTGGTAAAGACTAGATCACTCACCATTTTTCTTTTCGTGCGGTATTGCTTTCGGAGAGTGATCTACATATCACTTCTCTCGCATGCATTAGCACATAAAGTTTTGACCGGCCTCGTTGTAGGGTGATTTCTACATAAATCACTTGGCGATCTGCTTAACATAGCGCAATATTTCGTGTCCCGAATAAAAAAAGATCAAATATGGAAGAGAATTGTATGCGGTTGATTTAAGACTTATGGAGGTTTATCGTGTAGTCGCTATGATTTTATCAAGCTTCTGATAAATTTCTATTGAATTTAAATCCGAGTACATCCTTCACTCACCATCGATCTTAATTACTAACTTTGATAACATACTTGACAAGTTTCAAGATGGTTATCTTTAACATCTAACAATTGACTTTAATTTCCGCAATTTATTATATTGCTCTTTATATTTCTTGCTTTATCGCTTTATTTTATCATTTCATCATATTTACATTCCGCCATTTTCTCTTTGTCCATTTGGACGTTTATAATTCCGCTATTTTCTCTTTGTCCATTTGGGCATATGTTTATGTTTCCGCTATTTTTCTTTTGTCCACTTGGACCATACTTTACTTTTATGCTAAAACACTAATAAATAACAAAAATCTAAAAAAACACCTAAGGCTCTCTTTTGGACTATTGGTTACTATCCCGAGCATTATGGAGATTTGGACTTATGGACCTAGCACCTCTGGACCCTTATTCTGTTGTTACTCTGTTGTTATTCTGTCTGTCTGGCATTGGATTGTTGTCTATTTATGTATGCAGGTATTTCCTTGAAAGCCCTTGATGGTTAATTCCAAGGCATCGATATGATTTTACCCGAAAACAGCCGTTACTCTGCCCGATTTTCGTCAGAATTTTAATGTGCTTAATGCGAAATGGTGCTAAGATAATAAGTTCATCTGGATCCCCAAGTGGTAATGTGATTGTTTAGTATTGATATTCCAAAGGATGGGAAATCTACCTTGACTCATAATGTCAAGTGTTGGCTTCTTATTTCGGTTAGACCGTTTCTTTCCTTAGCTTTTATTTTATGCACTAGGTTAGCCTCTTCATCTCCTCCCACTTCTTAAATTTTCAAAATCTTCTACCTTTTTCCAAAACCTTCTTATGTTTGCAATCATTTTCAAAACGTTTTCTTTAAAATATCTTTTGCCCTTAGTGGCCTCTTCCTCTTTTTCTTCAAAAGTTTAGACGCTGTTAATTGTCGAAACGAGTGGTTATACCCCACGATTTTGAAATTGATTGATATAATGAGATCTTTTCTGAGTGAGAGAGCTAGTGGCATACTCGTCGATTTTATCCGAGTTGGAGCCCTTCTTTCATTAGCGATGCAAAGAACTCGTTTGTTCTCATGCTCAAGATCAATGGCTGAGTATTTCTCTCCAACGACAATAAAGTGTTTATTCATTTTAAAAATGTTTTCCCTTTAAAGCGGAACTACATTAGCTCTGACTTCTCCATTGTACCGAGGAGGTATGTAGGCACAAAGCTTAACGCTTTGCCGAGCTTATTTTAAAAATAAAACAAACCGTTTTTTAGCACACACGACACAGATTTTCAAAAAGGTTCCTGTGGAGTACCACAGATAGTAGGGGTGCTTAAAACCTTCCCCTCATATAATCAACACCCGTACCTAAGATCTCTTCTTTCTTGTTTTTAAAAAAAAACAAACTTTGGGTTTTATTCGTTCTTTTCCCTTTTCCTTTGGAAACAATAAAGCGCGGTGGCGACTTTCACTGAAATATTGATTCGAGTCAATCCTATGGCTTCGATATCAGATTTTCCCCGCTACAGAAAAATGGCGACTTCACTGGGGATCCAGTTTTAAGTGTGTTAAGCCTATTTTTTGTTTATCTGTGTGTTTTATCTGTATATACTGTTGTGTGCTTTGTTTGTTTATCTTCTTTTTTTTTCTTTTTGGTGCTCGATGGTTCCTCTGTGATGAGATAAAGTTCTAACCCGAACTTTGGTGAGTAACTTGAGATAGGAGGTGGTAAGACCAATAGTCGCATGTCAGTAGCAATCCTTACCATGAGCGTCATATGGTGGAACCCCAATCAGTGGAGGCCTCATGGAAGGTAGTAGAGGTTGTTACGAACCATCGTGATAACGCTGTTACTTTCAATAGTGAGTGTCCGTAGAAGCTGAATGGCCTAGAACCCTTTTAACCAATCTAAGCCTTTTTAGGATGTAGTGCAGAAACAAGATCAAGTACCAATTTGAGCTTGTTGTCATGCGATACTACGCTCAGACGAGGTCTTTTTAGGCATATTGTTGGCACCCATGAGCAATTGTGCATGTCGGTAATATCCGATAGAAGATTGAAAACTCTGGGAACCTTTGTAGAACCCGATTGGCAGGTACAAAACTCCTTAGATCACGCCTTGTGGGATGGGTAGACCCATGGCTCCATGCTCGTGACGTCGAACCTAAGAACCTGGACTGTGTGATTTTGTGTGATTTGTTGTGATCTTGTGTGCTCTTGATTGTGATTGATGCATAAACCATGCATTCATGCATTCATAAAAATGACATTCACAAATGGTTTTCAAGGAACTTAGAGACATTCTTTGTAAACATCACAGGTACCATGGATCAAAAGAGAAGCATCAAGAAGTACACTTTCCGGAATTCAAGTGCAAAAGAATTGAAAGAGCTAGCAACTTTGGTTCCTAATCTTGACAACTTCAAAAACCGTTATGGGAAATTGATCTCTATCTTGAAGACCAAAGTGGAAAAGGGGATTCTTGAGACTCGTATGCAGTTTTATGACCCGGTTTATCATTGTTTCACCTTTCCTGATTATTAACTTATGCCCACTTTGGAGGAGTATTCTTATTGGATTGGTTTGCCAGTTACGAATGACATACCGTTTAGTGGTCTGGAGAAAGAGCCTCAGGTTGATGAGATAGCAGAACTTCTTCAGTTGAAAATATCAGATGTGAAAGCAAACATGACCAAAAAAGGAGGAATTTGGGGGTTGACTTCTAAGTTCTTGATTGGAAAGGCTTCTATGTTGGCTAGTAAAGGAAGTATGATTGCTTTTTAGACATTCCTAGCCTTGCTCATCTATGGTTTGATACTCTTTCCCAACATTGATAATTTTTTCGATGTTAATACTATTCGGATCTTCATGATTGGGAATCCTTTACCTACTTTGCTTGGGGATACTTATCATTCCATTCACCATAGGACTGATAAGAAAGGTGGACTTATCAATTGTTGCACTCCTTTGCTCTATAAGTGGTTTATTTCGCACTTACCTCAGACTAAGAGTTTCTTTAACAATCCTGATGGTCTCTCATGGTCCCAAAAGATCATGCCTCTTACTAATGGGAATATCCATTGGTACAATCCTGCTTATGACATTGGTGAGATTATTGATAGTTGTGGAGAATTCCCTAATGTACCTCTTCTTGGTATACAAGGAGGAATTACCTACAACCCCATTCTTGCAAGGCGTCAATTTTGTTACCCCATGAAGGAGCGACCCGCTAGTATTCTTGTGTCAGGAATCTTCTATCTTAATCAAGATGGAAATTCGGATATGAGAAATCGGTTTGTGCGTGCTTGGCACCATGTTGATAGGAAGAGACATTTGGGAACGAAACAATGTGTTGCTCTCAAAGACTACACTGATTGGGTTCAAGCTAGAGCTCATACTTTTCAGATGCCTTATTTACTTGAGGAGCCGTCTCTACCCATTACTCCACCATTATCTTCCACTATTCCTGTCGAAAGCAGTGAGGGGCATCTAGAGCTCGTGGCTAAGATGAGATTGGAAAGAGACGCTTGGGAGAAGAAGTTTTATGCTCTGGAAGTGGAAAATAAAGAGTTGAAGATACATTTGAAAGAAAAGGATGAAATGCTTGATATACAAGATGGTTGGTTGATGGAAAAGGATGATCAAATCCGTCATCAAGAAGAATTACTTCAACAACATGGAGAAAAGCGAAAGAGACAACAAGAAGATTCAGTTGCATGGAAGGAAGTTGCTGATAAGCTGATGGTCGAGAATGCTCATTTGAAGGCCTTTTATGAAGATGAGTTGGAGAAGCTCCGTAGGAAGCTGCAGAAAGGAGTTGGATTTTCATCAGAAGTGTTCCCTTCTAGTTTTTAGCTTTTCCTTTGTTTTGTAATTTTGGATCTTTGATTCCTTTTGTAAGCTTTTCTATTATTAATGAAGAATATTGTTATGTTTTATGTTTTTTGCTAATGTTTACAATTAATGTCTTAAAGTTCCTTGAAAACCAAATATAAAAAACATTTGCATTGCATTTCATGCATCATTCTGCATTTTGGTCTTGCTTCCGAGAGTATTCCCGAGGTCTTATTCAGTGTTCTTCATATAGAATCAAGCTGTCTCACCGGTATAATACTCGAGCTAACTGCAAGAAGAAGATGGAAGGTCTTGAACAAGAGAATCGTGAGCTACGCGAAGAGGTTGTTACTTTGAGATCTAGTGTGGATCGTCTCACTGCTCTGGTTGAGACATTGATGGCTGCTCAGAATCAGAATCAGGTTCATCCTCCCAATGCCCAAGCTCAGGGTCAGACCACTGTGATTTCTGAAATTGCTGCTACAACAATTCCTGCTGTTCCTGTTGGTGCTACTCAGCAACGTATGCCTAATGGATATCCCTGGGGCATGCCTGAAGGTTATTTGTCTATTCCTGAGATGACTCGCCCGTTGACTCCTGTTATGATCAACACGTCCCCTGTTGTTCATACTATTGCTTTTGTCCTAGAGCCCATTTATGATGCTGCTCCAAGTGAAATTCATGACAGAATGGATGGTTTCCAAGATCAGTTTGAAGAACTGCAGAAAGAGATGAAAGCTCTCCGTGGGAAAGAATTGTTTGGAAAGAATGTGCATGATCTTTGCCTTGTTCCCAATGTGAAAGTACCTGCTAAGTTCAAGCTGCCTGAATTTGAGAAGTATAAAGGAAACTCCTGCCCTCAGGCACATCTGGTGATGTATGTAAGGAAGATGTCCACTCATACTGATGATCAACGCCTGTTGATCCATTATTTCCAAGACAGTTTGACTGGAGCTGCTTCTAAGTGGTATATGGGCCTTGATAGCACCCATATTCGCACTTTCAATGACTTAGCTGAGGCGTTTGTGAAGCAATACAAGTATAATGTGGACATGGCTCCTGATAGAGATCAATTGCGAGCTATGATGCAGAAAGAAAAGGAATCCTTCTAGGAATATGCTCAGAGATGGCGTGAGGTTGCCGCCCAAGTGATTCCTCCGATGGAAGAGAAAGAGATGACTAAGATTTTCCTTAAGACTCTTGGTCCATTTTACTATGAAAAGATGATTGCAAGTGCTCCTGTAAACTTCACTGAAATGGTGGGTATGGGTGTCATATTGGAAGAAGCTATGCGAGAAGGACGTCTGGTTCGGAATGACAATTCGTCTGGTGGTGCGAAGAAGTATGGTTCTTCATTCCAGAAGAAGAAAGAATTAGATGCTAATGCTGTTTCTCATGGGAGGAATAATCGATTCAGAAATCAATCTCAACAAGTGACGTCAGTAACTCCTGTTGTGAATTCAGTGCCTGTAGCTCCTGTCAATCAACAACCAGCAAGGTGGAATCCGTATCCTCGTGTTAATATTGATCCTATCCCTATGACGTACACTGAACTGTATCCTGCTCTAATTCATAAGAAGTTGGTTCAACCAAGGTCACCGCCTCCTGTTCCAGAGAAACTCCCTTGGTGGTACAAAGCTGATGCCACTTGTGCTTTTCATCAGAATGCTCCTGGGCATGATTTGGAAAATTGTTGGTCCCTGAAGAATGAAGTTCAGAGATTGGTCCGTTCTGGAATGCTTTCTTTCCGTGATATTGGCCCAAATGTGCAGAACAATCCACTGCCGACTCATGAAGCGTCTGCTGTGAATATGGTGCATGGATGCCCTGGGAAGTATAAGATTTATCGTGTGGAACACATCAGAGGATCGTTGGTAGAGATGCATGCCACTCTGTGTGAGTACAGTCATTATGAGCATAATCATGCTGCTTGTAGGATTTGTTCAGTTAATCCTCGAGGGTGTTACGTTGTGAAAAGAGATTTACAAGAGATGATAGATCAAAGGCTCATTGAGATTCTGAGGGATAGAGATGAAGATGATGTCAATGTGATTGAACCATGCTTTGAAATTCCGGAATGTGTAGAGATCGGTTACTATGGCAAAGCTGCTGTAGAACCTCTTGTGATATGTTTGCCTGGATCTGTACCTTATAGTTCTGACAAAGTTGTACCCTACAGATACAATGCCACAATGCTGGAAGCTGGAAAAGAAGTTGAGATTAAGCCTCTGTCTTTTGTTGAGAATATAGCAGATGTTAGTAGAGTGACTAGAAGTGGACGAGTTTTTACTCATCCCCAAACAGTTGTGGATGTCCATAGGAATCCTACTCAAGTGCCTGTTGTCGCACGCTCGCGAAAATAAACAGAGTCGCCACCAATATATTTATCCCAAAGGGAAAGGAATATCAGAAAACCTAGAATAAGGATAAGAGAAGGTCTTGCGACCAGAGATAAGGTACGGGAGTCGGTTACGCAAGGGGAAGGTGCTAGCACCCCTCACGCCCATCGTACTCGATGGTATCCACCTATGTTTGTTCTATTCTAAGGGTGTATAAATCTAAAGCTTAATTACTAAGGGAATGCATGCAAATGAAAGAAAAGAAACACGGGGAAAATAAGGTTTATAAATAATTATGCTCGCTTAGGCCCCGCGACCCAATGCCTACGTATCCTTTTCAGGAATCAGAGCGCCGTAGTTCGGCTCTTTAGTTTTTGTTTGTTTTTGTGTTTTTTAGTTGAACAGTTACATTCACACTCCGCTGCTCGACCTCTGGAGTCTTAAGCTGGGAATGGAGCGGAAATAACGTGTCCGATTAGGAGAAAGAATGCCCTGAAGGCAAGAGAAAGAATGCCTCGGAGGCAAGAGAGAAAAGAGATTGGTTTGTGTCTTTTATGTGTGATTCCATGATGGACGAAAACCTACTACAAGGCATCGCATCACTTCCTCACTTTGATTAGCTCTGAGCCTTTATTAGATATTTTGAAATGTTTTTGGTTAGGTGTCTTTTAAGGGAAATTAATTTGTGACTTGAATCATGCCATAAAAAGTTTTGTTTTGCATATTTAGAGAAAGCACATCGAGGCCTACGCCACAATCGTTTCTCTAAATAACGGTTAAGAAATACATCGAGGTTTCACACCTCAATCATTTCTTCTCCGCTAAGTAAAGGAGATACAAAAAGGAGTTCTTTTGTGAATGTTTAGAGAATGCACATCGAGGCCTACACCACGATCGTTTTTCTAAACAACGGTTAAGAAATACATCGAGGCTTCACACCTCAATCATTTCTTCTCCGCTAAGTAGGAAAGAACATACATCAAGGCCTACGCCTCAATCATTTCTTTCTTACTATGAAATATAGTAACGGTATGATCTTCATCGATATTTATTAAGTATTTTAAAAGTTGAAAAGAAAAAGAAGGAAAACTAGCCTAAAATGATCAACTAGCCTAATGTCATGATTATACCTAATTGTTAGGATTTTAAGGGGAAAGACTAACCTAAAGGTTATGGAGATTATAGGTCCTAAATCTAAAGGAACAAACAAGTAAAATTACAAGCAAAAATTACAAGCAAACAATGATACAAAATTAGTGCAAAAATGACTAAAAGAAAGACTTGAAATATGGTACAAAACATGATTCAAAATATCGCACGAAATGACTTAAGAGATACTATTTTTTATGAAAGGAATTGAATTTTAATCAAGCAAAAACAACTAGCCTAAACTAATATTTTTATGATCGTTTTTATATGAGAAAAATCATGGTAAAGTCTCAAAATATAAGTGGAAAAAAAGTTAGTTTAATTACTAAAAGGAAATAGCAAAAGAACTAACTAAAATTAAATTCTATAATAATAAAAAATGTGAATTCAAAGGGGGGGCACTGAATTCATATGGTGTGAAGAGTATCAGGCGCGTGGCCCATCAGGATTCTGGCCCAGGGGGCATTTTTGCACTAGGTTCTAGCAGTCAAAAACAGTCCACACAGGCCTCAGGGGGGTGAATCAGCAAAAGGCCCAAGGTGTATTTTGTTATTGATCCATTTCATCAGTATCCATGATTTAATTTCAATTGAGGTCAATTAGCTTAATTAATCAGAAACTAAACCTTATATTATAGTCCAATTATCGATTAATCAAAATAATAATATTAATAATAATAAGATAAATGAAAAGGGAATTAAAGTTGTTGTGCCGTTTCACATTCTCGTTCCCTCAGACTCTCTCCTTCTCATCTAGCCTACGCCGGGAATCGCTTCCGCCGCGTCGGAGGCGGCAGAGCGTGACGTTACACCTAATAATACACAAAATCATAACCTCTGCTTCCCTGTGAACCCTATCCCGACCTCAATTTCATAAAGAGAACGCTCTAATCGTCGCAGATCGACAAGGGGAAATGTGAACCCTAAGTTCTTGACGCAGAATCGAGATGCAATCGTATGAAATTTCCAGAAAATCCGAATTCGTACAAGTACAAATCAACAACGATGAACGTGATTGAGCGAAGGGATTCAGGCTTACCGGTCGGAAGCGAACTCCGGCGATTCTCGTATTTGGAGACGAAGACAAAACGTAACTCAGAGTTTCAGGTATTTGCTTTCAATTCCTTCGACCTCTGCGATGAATCTTTTTCTTCTCCTTTTGAATTTGTTCATCTTCTTTCCCGAAATTCTTGATGAGTTTCTTTCTTTCTGTTGCGTAGATGATGATGTCGAAGGATGTTACTGAATCTGGGGAATCATGCGATCGATGATCGGTGAAGAGGTTGGAGATTGATGGCTGAGCTCAGGTTGATTCAAAGCTCAAGACAAGCTCTGAGCAACCTTGGTAATGAGCTTTGCGTGATGAAGATGGAGGATAGAAATTGAAGGATGGAGAAGTGTGGAGGAAATGGTAGAGGTGATGAGATTGAAGAAAAATGGAGATTGAGAGTGGAGGATGAATGATGTGAAGAATGGCCAAGAGTCTGAAGATTGAAGAAGACCTCTGTTATATGGAGTTCTCAAGGTCAGTTACTCTGAAATTCTGTTAGATTCCCCTGAATAATTCTGTTGCAAATCAGTTATAGGGTGGTTATTGATAGTTTGTTACAAAATTCTGTTTCTGTTAGTGAAAGTTGAGAATTGGTTAGAAGTTAGAAAAAAGTTAGTTACATTGGTTTGGTTGTTACAAACGGTTATGTGATGGTTTAGGTTGTTAGGAATGATTAGAAAATTGCCTAGTTAGGGGGTTATATGGCAGTTAGTTCTGGATGTTGGGAAATCTGTTATAACTGTTATGAGGTGGTTATGGTTAGCTTTGCATATTGAATGGAGGGTGAGTTAACTGAATGCAGTAGGCTAAAGAATTGTTAATAATGTTAAGTACGTGGCTGATTTCTTTTCTTGAATTCTGAATTCACATTTTCTTGTAGAAATAGGTTTCTTGCACTTCATTTGATCCTTGCTTGCTTTGAACCTGTGTTATGAACTGTTTCTTCTGATTTCACCCTTGCTGAACTTTGTGAATTGACTCGTTTGGAATATGGATTAAATGCTGAATGTATGTTAATGGAGGTCATTTTTTGCATGCAGACTGGTACAGGAGGAGTCAACATGGAGAAAAGGCATATCGGTGTCTTGAAGGCCAATGGAGGCGTTATTTACAGATTGGAGAAATGGGCCCAAGTGCTTGAAAGGAATTCTGTTTGCAACCGCTTTGTGTAGTCTTTTTGTAACTGTTAGTAAATTGTAATGTCTTTGTACAAAAGATAGGCATGATTTGTAATGAGTTTGAAAATTGTGGAAAGTGATGTGATGAACTCTTGAGGTAAAGATGAATTCTTGAATGATGTGGTTTTAAATCATAAAGTATGTATATTTGAAGTATTTGAATGGTGGAGTTTGAATATAGAATGGTGACTATCATTTGAATTTTGAATCAGTAATTTTGGCATAGTTCCATAATAATTAGATCCAAATTGAGCACTCCTGATTAAATTCATAATAATTAGTACTTGAAGCATCCTTAATATGCGTAAGACCTTAACTCGATGTGTCACAAGATAAACAAACAACATCATCGCCTTATTGCACAAACCATGAGTTATTTCTTGTATCTCAATCCACATTAGGAACCCCTTGAATTGGTGAACGATACAGTCAGAGAATATCACAATAGATCTTGTTCAAATGATGACCACAAGTACGTGAACATTTACAAAGAGCCACAAATGAATCCCTACATCCATGATCCTTGATTTCATTTTCAAACTTGTTGATGAATGCATGATTTTATTGATGACCTAATGAGATGTATGCAAATGATTTGTGAAGCGTGAGCCGGTTAGAAATAAATTAAGATGGGCAAATTTTGGGGTGCAACAGCTGCCCCTATTTAATCGTCTTAAACCTGAAGGCGTGATTGGCGTTAGTCTTTCGAGCATTCAAGGTAGAAGGAGATTAAATACCAAGTGAACCTGAAAATTTGCTTGATGTGATATGATCCACTGGAGAAAAGAATGGTGTCAACTCCACTGAGGACAAGCGTATCAATTCTGGATCGAACAAATTAACTCTGGGTTAGAAAAGAAATAAACATCAACTCTGGGTTGAAAAAGAAAAGTGGGTTAACTCTGGGTCAGATAAGAGGTAAACATCAACTCTGGGTTGAGAACGGAAGGAGAAATCAATATTAGCGAGACAGGATATAGGTATCAACTCTGGGTTGAGAAAGAAAGCAAGGAAATCAACTCTGGGTTGAGGACAAGGGGCGGACGTCAACTCTGGGTTGAGAGAGGAGAGATGAACAATCGGAATAACCGTCAACTCTGGGTTGAGTGGGAAAAGAGAAATCAATTCTGGATTGAATAAAAGATAAAAGATAACCGTCAACTCTGGGTTGAGTGGGAAAGAGATATAATCAATTCTGGATTGAACAAATGATAACCGTCAACTCTGGGTTGAGCGGGAAAAGGTAAGAGATAAGAAATATCCGTCAACTCTGGGTTGAGAGGGAAAAGACAAGAGATAACCGTCAACTCTGGGTTGAGTGGGAAAAGACAAGAGATAAGAAATAACCGTCAACTCTGGGTTGAGTAGGAAAAATAAAAGATAACTATCAACTCTGGGTTGAATGAGAAAAGAAACAAGACAACCATCAACTCTGGGTTGAGCGGAAAAAAGGGTAAGAAGACAACCATTAACTCTGGGTTGAGTGAAAAAAGATAAGGGTCAACTCTGGGTTGAATAGAAGACAACCGTCAACTCTGGGTGAGTGGGAAAAGGATAAGCATCAACTCTGGGTTGAATAAAAGACAAACATCAACTCTGGGTTGAAAAGGGGATAACCGTCAACTCTGGGTTGAGTGGGAAGAGATAATTAACTCGGGGTTAAAAGATGAGAGGAAAGTCAACTCTAGGTTGAACACAAAAAACATCAACTCTGGGTTGAAGAAAGATGAACATGATTGACTATGGGAGATGACACCATAATGGTAACTCTGAGTGATCTAGTGGAATATCAACTTGAATACTTTGTAGGGACCTCATCTGATGAGTAACTTGGCTTATGCTTCGCATGCAATGCTTGATTTGTTTTATGCACTTCTGGAGATGCAATGCAATGAATTCTATATGCAGTGTACTGATTGATTAGGGTTTTTGCTTTGATGTGGAATAGATCAGGTGGAGTTCTGAACTCTGCTTGATTCAAGATAGGGTGGATGCCCCTGCTTTGTTGATGATTGGATCATGCGGGTGAAATGATAATGAGAATGCAATGATATGTATGATGCATGTATGATTATGAGTGCAACGATTGTCTCCAAGATACCAGGAGTGGATGGAGTATGCCCTTGTGGAAGGTTGTTGCTTGAAGGACAACGCTTGTGAAGGTGAGGTGTTTAGCTTGACTACTCGATACTTGTCTTGATATCTGACACTTGCTTGGGGATGAAAGATGGAATTGTCACTAGCTTGCCCCAGCTTGTATGATCTCTTGAGAAAGAACTTTGATATGCTTGAATCATGGAGATGTGCAATGGTCTGCCCCAGTATGGATCATGGGATGATTGCCCCGGTTTGAAATGAACTCTTCCACCAGGTGGGTGCTTCAGGTATTTGCTTTGTGGATGACCAACCTTTGCCTTTGTAAGATTACTCGATGGAATTTCGATGTTGAACTTTCCTTGGTATCAAGTACTTACTTTCAAGTTTAGAGACAATTCTGTTTTGGAAAGATAATGAGAATGCAATGCACATGTTAATCTCAAAGTAAAAGTTTTATTTGTCAAAAGGTTGTACTGATACTAACACAAATGACACAGCAACATTAGGAGTCAGTTTGACATGATTTTTACAGTTTGTATGCTTTCGGAACGAACCCTGCTTCAATTAGGACTTTTGAGGGTTGTAACGTGGTCGGGTTCACGGTTTGAGAAACAAAGGATAAAGGCTCAAGTTCTACTTAACCCACCCCTTCTTCGTGATGTTCTCCAGTCCTACATTCAGCTAGTTCGACACGAGTATTCACTTTTCAGGAAGGATTGTGATGGATGAGGATCCTTTATGGCTTTGGCGGAGGTGGCAGCCACCCTTTGATTCTTTTGTTGATGGTCACAACAACTTGTCCCTTGGAGGATTTTTCTTTTGCTTTGTTTTTTTTACTTTCCCTAACTTTTGCCTGGACAAAGAGTTTCTTTTGATATTGGTGTTCGTTGTCCAGCGGGATATGCCCTAATTTTTGCCTAAGTCATTTGCTTCAAAGCTTTTCCTTTCTTTTTGACTTAGCGGGCTATTGTTTCTTTTTTTTTTTATCATGATTCAATACTTTCTTTTCACTCTTTTTGCCTCGTTCGGGAACAAGTTGTATGGCTTTGATGATTGACTTGTTGGAAAAGTTGTGACTGCCTTTTTCTCAATGAATGAGAGACATCCATTGTGGATTGTGCTCATCTTCTGTGAGATATGAGATATGGTTGATCCTCCGGTGGAATACCTGAAAGTTGAACGCTCGGTCGCACTAACTGAAGACTACCCTGCCCCTGGTTAAGATTGAGGGTTTTGTATATATTTTTTGAAAAGAAACTACTACTCCTTAGGCTCAAAGGGGTTAACAAAGGTTTCACTCCCTTATAACTCCGGTGTTTAGGAATGGAAACAATGCCTGTACATCGTCAGCAGGATCTTGTTCCAAAGGCATACAATTAGTGATTCATGTGTTTTTGATTTTTCATCATTCTCCTTTTTTAGTTGCTTAAGACAAATGAGTGAAGTATCAATGAACATAATAACAAAGATGAAATGATTTGAGAAAAACATGTATATTACATTTTTATTTATTCAAACAGAATGAGTTTCTTACAATGGATAGTACTTGATAACAACAAAAGTAGTACAATTGAAAATACTAAAGAAATCTATACAATGGCAAGTTTGGCCTTATTCTAATGCAAATGAAATGTTTTCTGACAAACATAAAAGTCTTCATGTTCCACTGGTGGAAGCTCCATTGTGAGGTGGCATGGGATTGTTGACCACATTAGGTGCCGCAGGTGTGAATGTAATCTCCTTTGCATCAAGCAGATCCTGAACCTTGTCTTTGAGAACTCTGCACTCTTCAGTGGTGTGACCAGATCCTCCAGAGTGGAATTCACACTTGGCATTAATCTTGTAATTTGGAGGGAGAGGATCAGGAGGAGGCCTCGCTTCAGCTAATTGAATCAGTTTTTGATCAAGCAAGGCGGCGAGAAGTTGGCTATAGGTCATTGGTACACGATCATACACCCTTTTAGGCCTATTCTGCCTCTGTTGACCTTGTCTCTGCTGATAACCTTGTTGTTGGAAACCTTGTTGTTGTTGTTGGACATATTGTTGATAAGGGACCCAAGGTTGTTGACCAACAGGTGCCACATAAGCTTGAGGGGCGGTGGCGGCCACTCGATAGCAAGGAGCTTGATCTTGAGCATAGGTGGCACTGGTCTCGCCTTCTTTCTTCTTGACAAAGTTACCCTGAGGTTTCTTGTACCCATATTGGTTTGCAGCAGCAGCATTGGCGGG
This sequence comes from Vicia villosa, assembly GCF_029867415.1. Lineage (NCBI taxonomy): Eukaryota > Viridiplantae > Streptophyta > Magnoliopsida > Fabales > Fabaceae > Vicia > Vicia villosa. The sequence goes on along the minus strand of NW_026705832.1, from coordinate 106,547 downwards.
ATTCTGGATCTTACCAATTTTCAAACCATTCTCAATTCTTTCGCCAATCCTGACTAGATCGGAGAAACCAGAAGAAACACTACCAACCATTCTCTCATAGTAATGTCCTTGAAGAGTGTTCATGAACATGTCAACCAGTTCGGATTCAGAAAGTGGTGGATTCACTTGAGCAGCCATTTCTCTCCACCTCTGAGCATACTCTTTGAATGTCTCATTGGTCCTTTGCACTTGATTTTGAAGTTGCAACCTAGTCGGTGCCATGTCAATGTTATACTGATATTGCTTGAGGAAAGCATCAGACAAATCCTTCCAAGATCGGATTCTATTACGCTCCAGATTCATATACCAGTTCAGAGATGCCCCAGATAAGCTATCTTGGAAGCAGTGAATGAGCAATGAGTCGTTGTGGATGTGAGAAGCCATCTTACGACAATACATGATGATATGGCTCTTCGGACAGCTCAAACCCTTGTACTTCTGGAAGTCGGGAGTCTTGAACTTAGGAGGGACAACCAGATTAGGAACTAGACACATATCCTCAGCATCCATCCCATAGGCAGTAAATCCTTCAATGGCTCGAATTCTTTCCTCAAGGATTTTGTACTTCTCAGCAGATTTCTCAACGGGTCGAGCTCTTTCAGCAGTTGGTATTGTTTGCATTTCTGGATTAGCAGAACGAGTACCACAGAAAGCAGGATAAGGAATCTCTGTATGAGGAGGTGGAATAGGAAATGAGCAAGGAGGCCCAGTCATAGTTGGCACTCCAGAAGTTACAGGCATAGGTCCTCCTTGGTTTGAAGCTCCAAGAGTATCAACAGTCATGAAGCTAAAGGGCATTCCAAGAGTAGCATTAGTCCTTGGTTGGAACTCAAGTGGATTAGAAGAAGGTGGAACGACCTCAAGTTGGCTAGCAGCAGCTTGGTTACCAACAACGGGAATCTCTTGTGTAGCAGGAACCCTTTCAGTTCGCAAGGCTTGGATAGCTTCCAGGATAGCATCGACCTTAGTTTTCATTTGATCCATCTCTTCTCTAATAGCAGCTTGATCTTGTTCATAGTTCTCCATAATTCTTCTTCTGTGAGCTCTTGTCAGATATCGGTGTGGAGGAATCGTCTTGACTGATCTGATGGAGAGGAAGAGTATAAGAGTCTTGGTAACCATGGATGCATATGCATGAATGCAAAAATGTTAATGATGATGCAAATGCAGCAGGAATCAGGATCAAGGATCAAGGCCTCTTGGATAACAGCTTCTCATGATCAATAAGATATGGTCGAATCCTCCAGATTCAGAGGTTCGACGTTGCTTTCTGGATAAACAGCTTGTGCATAAGTCAAAGATGGTCGAACCCTCCAGATTCAGAGGTTCGACGTCGATTCTGATAGATAGCTTTTGCATAAGTCATATAAGGTCAAACCTCCAGATTCAGAGGTTCGACGTTGATTACGATAGATAATCTGAACGGGCATAGGGTGGGATGGAGGCTTGTTTTCCTGCAAAACAAAATTTCCCAACCCCTCTCACAGGTAGGATCTAGTATATGGTAGGTCAAGAGGCCAACAGAGGATTGAAAGTAGGCGCTATCATACGATATTGCCTCGTTCAACCAAGCTCTGTCCGTGGATACATGATCGGATCAATCAGACATACGTCTTCTGTCCGTCATGGCCACTCTATTCCTAGTTCCTAAGGTATCACTCTGGCCTGGGTATTGGGCCTTTTACCTCATAGAAATCCCACCCAATCTGCAAACATAGAAAATATGTGGCCCCCACGGGGACCCATAATATAGTCCAGAATGCGAGAAAATAAACATGATATGCAGGCAATAAATAGTCATGATATGCAAGGCATAAAGAAGTAAAGCAATAAAGCAGTAAAGCAATAAAGCAATAAATCAATAAATGAACACCCATAGAAAAGAAAGCAAACACAAGCTAGGATCGACTAAGCTAGGTCCCCAGCAGAGTCGCCAGCTGTCGCACGCTCGCGAAAATAAACAGAGTCGCCACCAATATATTTATCCCAAAGGGAAAGGAATATCAGAAAACCTAGAATAAGGATAAGAGAAGGTCTTGCGACCAGAGATAAGGTACGGGAGTCGGTTACGCAAGGGGAAGGTGCTAGCACCCCTCACGCCCATCGTACTCGATGGTATCCACCTATGTTTGTTCTATTCTAAGGGTGTATAAATCTAAAGCTTAATTACTAAGGGAATGCATGCAAATGAAAGAAAAGAAACACGGGGAAAATAAGGTTTATAAATAATTATGCTCGCTTAGGCCCCGCGACCCAATGCCTACGTATCCTTTTCAGGAATCAGAGCGCCGTAGTTCGGCTCTTTAGTTTTTGTTTGTTTTTGTGTTTTTTAGTTGAACAGTTACATTCACACTCCGCTGCTCGACCTCTGGAGTCTTAAGCTGGGAATGGAGCGGAAATAACGTGTCCGATTAGGAGAAAGAATGCCCTGAAGGCAAGAGAAAGAATGCCTCGGAGGCAAGAGAGAAAAGAGATTGGTTTGTGTCTTTTATGTGTGATTCCATGATGGACGAAAACCTACTACAAGGCATCGCATCACTTCCTCACTTTGATTAGCTCTGAGCCTTTATTAGATATTTTGAAATGTTTTTGGTTAGGTGTCTTTTAAGGGAAATTAATTTGTGACTTGAATCATGCCATAAAAAGTTTTGTTTTGCATATTTAGAGAAAGCACATCGAGGCCTACGCCACAATCGTTTCTCTAAATAACGGTTAAGAAATACATCGAGGTTTCACACCTCAATCATTTCTTCTCCGCTAAGTAAAGGAGATACAAAAAGGAGTTCTTTTGTGAATGTTTAGAGAATGCACATCGAGGCCTACACCACGATCGTTTTTCTAAACAACGGTTAAGAAATACATCGAGGCTTCACACCTCAATCATTTCTTCTCCGCTAAGTAGGAAAGAACATACATCAAGGCCTACGCCTCAATCATTTCTTTCTTACTATGAAATATAGTAACGGTATGATCTTCATCGATATTTATTAAGTATTTTAAAAGTTGAAAAGAAAAAGAAGGAAAACTAGCCTAAAATGATCAACTAGCCTAATGTCATGATTATACCTAATTGTTAGGATTTTAAGGGGAAAGACTAACCTAAAGGTTATGGAGATTATAGGTCCTAAATCTAAAGGAACAAACAAGTAAAATTACAAGCAAAAATTACAAGCAAACAATGATACAAAATTAGTGCAAAAATGACTAAAAGAAAGACTTGAAATATGGTACAAAACATGATTCAAAATATCGCACGAAATGACTTAAGAGATACTATTTTTTATGAAAGGAATTGAATTTTAATCAAGCAAAAACAACTAGCCTAAACTAATATTTTTATGATCGTTTTTATATGAGAAAAATCATGGTAAAGTCTCAAAATATAAGTGGAAAAAAAGTTAGTTTAATTACTAAAAGGAAATAGCAAAAGAACTAACTAAAATTAAATTCTATAATAATAAAAAATGTGAATTCAAAGGGGGGGCACTGAATTCATATGGTGTGAAGAGTATCAGGCGCGTGGCCCATCAGGATTCTGGCCCAGGGGGCATTTTTGCACTAGGTTCTAGCAGTCAAAAACAGTCCACACAGGCCTCAGGGGGGTGAATCAGCAAAAGGCCCAAGGTGTATTTTGTTATTGATCCATTTCATCAGTATCCATGATTTAATTTCAATTGAGGTCAATTAGCTTAATTAATCAGAAACTAAACCTTATATTATAGTCCAATTATCGATTAATCAAAATAATAATATTAATAATAATAAGATAAATGAAAAGGGAATTAAAGTTGTTGTGCCGTTTCACATTCTCGTTCCCTCAGACTCTCTCCTTCTCATCTAGCCTACGCCGGGAATCGCTTCCGCCGCGTCGGAGGCGGCAGAGCGTGACGTTACACCTAATAATACACAAAATCATAACCTCTGCTTCCCTGTGAACCCTATCCCGACCTCAATTTCATAAAGAGAACGCTCTAATCGTCGCAGATCGACAAGGGGAAATGTGAACCCTAAGTTCTTGACGCAGAATCGAGATGCAATCGTATGAAATTTCCAGAAAATCCGAATTCGTACAAGTACAAATCAACAACGATGAACGTGATTGAGCGAAGGGATTCAGGCTTACCGGTCGGAAGCGAACTCCGGCGATTCTCGTATTTGGAGACGAAGACAAAACGTAACTCAGAGTTTCAGGTATTTGCTTTCAATTCCTTCGACCTCTGCGATGAATCTTTTTCTTCTCCTTTTGAATTTGTTCTTCTTCTTTCCCGAAATTCTTGATGAGTTTCTTTCTTTCTGTTGCGTAGATGATGATGTCGAAGGATGTTACTGAATCTGGGGAATCATGCGATCGATGATCGGTGAAGAGGTTGGAGATTGATGGCTGAGCTCAGGTTGATTCAAAGCTCAAGACAAGCTCTGAGCAACCTTGGTAATGAGCTTTGCGTGATGAAGATGGAGGATAGAAATTGAAGGATGGAGAAGTGTGGAGGAAATGGTAGAGGTGATGAGATTGAAGAAAAATGGAGATTGAGAGTGGAGGATGAATGATGTGAAGAATGGCCAAGAGTCTGAAGATTGAAGAAGACCTCTGTTATATGGAGTTCTCAAGGTCAGTTACTCTGAAATTCTGTTAGATTCCCCTGAATAATTCTGTTGCAAATCAGTTATAGGGTGGTTATTGATAGTTTGTTACAAAATTCTGTTTCTGTTAGTGAAAGTTGAGAATTGGTTAGAAGTTAGAAAAAAGTTAGTTACATTGGTTTGGTTGTTACAAACGGTTATGTGATGGTTTAGGTTGTTAGGAATGATTAGAAAATTGCCTAGTTAGGGGGTTATATGGCAGTTAGTTCTGGATGTTGGGAAATCTGTTATAACTGTTATGAGGTGGTTATGGTTAGCTTTGCATATTGAATGGAGGGTGAGTTAACTGAATGCAGTAGGCTAAAGAATTGTTAATAATGTTAAGTACGTGGCTGATTTCTTTTCTTGAATTCTGAATTCACATTTTCTTGTAGAAATAGGTTTCTTGCACTTCATTTGATCCTTGCTTGCTTTGAACCTGTGTTATGAACTGTTTCTTCTGATTTCACCCTTGCTGAACTTTGTGAATTGACTCGTTTGGAATATGGATTAAATGCTGAATGTATGTTAATGGAGGTCATTTTTTGCATGCAGACTGGTACAGGAGGAGTCAACATGGAGAAAAGGCATATCGGTGTCTTGAAGGCCAATGGAGGCGTTATTTACAGATTGGAGAAATGGGCCCAAGTGCTTGAAAGGAATTCTGTTTGCAACCGCTTTGTGTAGTCTTTTTGTAACTGTTAGTAAATTGTAATGTCTTTGTACAAAAGATAGGCATGATTTGTAATGAGTTTGAAAATTGTGGAAAGTGATGTGATGAACTCTTGAGGTAAAGATGAATTCTTGAATGATGTGGTTTTAAATCATAAAGTATGTATATTTGAAGTATTTGAATGGTGGAGTTTGAATATAGAATGGTGACTATCATTTGAATTTTGAATCAGTAATTTTGGCATAGTTCCATAATAATTAGATCCAAATTGAGCACTCCTGATTAAATTCATAATAATTAGTACTTGAAGCATCCTTAATATGCGTAAGACCTTAACTCGATGTGTCACAAGATAAACAAACAACATCATCGCCTTATTGCACAAACCATGAGTTATTTCTTGTATCTCAATCCACATTAGGAACCCCTTGAATTGGTGAACGATACAGTCAGAGAATATCACAATAGATCTTGTTCAAATGATGACCACAAGTACGTGAACATTTACAAAGAGCCACAAATGAATCCCTACATCCATGATCCTTGATTTCATTTTCAAACTTGTTGATGAATGCATGATTTTATTGATGACCTAATGAGATGTATGCAAATGATTTGTGAAGCGTGAGCCGGTTAGAAATAAATTAAGATGGGCAAATTTTGGGGTGCAACACCTGTGAACAATAATGATGCGACAAAAGGGAATGATGGGTCATCTTTAGGAAAGGAGATGGATGAGATTTTGAAGCTTATCAAGATGAGTGATTATAAGATTGTGGATCAGTTGCATCGTACTCCGTACAAGATCTCTATAATGGAGCTGCTGACGAGTTCTCCTGCTCATAGAGATTCTTTAATGAAGATACTTGATCAAGCCTTTGTGGATCATGATGTGACGCTGGATCAGTTTAATGGGGTTGTGAGTAATATCACTGCATGTAACAATTTGAGTTTTAGTGATGAAGATTTGCCTGAGGAAGGAAGGAATCATAATTTGGCTTTGCATATCTCTGTCAGTTGCAAAGAGGACTCAATGTCTAATGTGTTGATTGATACTGGATCATCTCTGAATGTCATGCCAAAATCCACTCTTGCCAAGTTGTCTTATGGTGGTACACCAATGAGATTCAGCAATGTGATTGTCAAAGCTTTTGATGGATCGAAGAAATCAGTGGTTGGAGAGGTTGATTTGCCTATTGATATTGGACCGTTTGTCTTCAAGATTACTTTTCAAGTGATGGATATTTTCCCTGCGTACAGTTGCTTATTGGGACGCCCATGGATCCATGAGGCTGGGGCAGTTACTTCGACTCTCCACCAAAAGCTGAAATTTGTGAAAGATGGAAAGATGGTCGTTGTGAATGGAGAACAAGCTTTGCTGATTAGTCATCTCTCTTCGTTCCGTACCATAGAGGCTGATGAAGTAGTCATTGGAACTGCATTCCAAGCCCTGTCTGTTAGTGATGAATTCAAAAAGGATGAAGCTTCCATTGCCTCCTTCAAAGATGCTCAACTGGTGGTTCAGAATGGACATTCAGGAGTCTGGGGACAAGTGGTGAGTCTGCAAGAGAACAAGAATAGAGCTGGTCTGGGATTTTCTGCCTCAGACAAGTCTGTGATGAAGCATGAATCTGCTTTTCGTCCTTATCAGGAGATGTTCCATAGTGCTGGGTTTCTACACCCGACTCCTCCAAAAGTGAACGCTATTGTTGAAGACGAACCAGAGCCAGAAGTGCCAAACTTTGTGACCCATGGAAAGATGATTAAGAATTGGATCACCATTGACATTCCTGAGTGTACTCATGCTTCAAAGTAATTTGCTTTTATGTTTTTCAAAATCCTTTCATTCTGCCCAAGATGAAAGTGAAGTTGTTGGGGCTGTTTTCTGTTTGTTTTAAACATTAAAATCATCAATAAAAGTCATTTTGTTTATGCATATACATGCTTTTTATCTTTTTGCTTTTTCTGGAAAGTGGTAACACAAAAAACCTTAAAAAATGTTTTCATTTGCCATAATCTGCACGATTACATGTTTGCATATATCTTCCCTTTTTCCTAAAATAATAATCACTTGTGCAGATTAATCAATAAAACCGTTGAAAGTAATGACCCTACACCCTCTCCTAACTTCGAGTTTCCTGTGTATGAGGCGGAAGAAGAGAGTGATGAATGTATTCCTGATGAGATTTCCCGACTGCTTGAGCACGAGGAAGACACCATTCAGCCATATAAAGAGCCGTTAGAAGTCATCAACTTGGGTTCTGAAGAGGATAAGAAAGAAGTCAAGATTGGGGCACTGCTTGGTCAAGATGTTAAGAAGAGGATGGTAGAGCTTCTTAAAGAGTATGTTGACATTTTTGCGTGGTCCTACCAAGATATGCCTGGGCTGGACACAGATATTGTGGAACATCGTTAGCCGTTGAAACCTGAATATCCTCTTGTCAAGCAAAAGCTGAGAAGAAGTCATCCTGATATGGCGGAAAAGATTAAGAATGAGGTCTTGAAGCAGATAGATGCGGGTTTCCTTGTCACTTCTGTATATCCTCAATGGACTGCCAATATAGTGCCTGTGCCGAAGAAAGACGGAAAAGTTCGCATGTGCGTAGATTATAGAGATTTGAATAGAGCCAGTCCGAAAGATGATTTTCCTCTACCTCACATTGATATGTTGGTAGATAGCACGACAAAGTTTGAGGTTTTCTCCTTCATGGATGGTTTTTCAGGATACAACCAGATTAAGATGGCACCTAAAGACATGGAAAAGACAACATTTATTACACCATGGGGGGGCATTATGTTACAAAGTAATGCCTTTTGGGTTGAAGAATGCTGGCGCGACGTATCAGAGGGCCATGACCACTCTTTTCCATGATATGATGCACAAAGAAATTGAGGTTTATGTGGATGACATGATTGCAAAGTCCCAGTCAGAGGAGGGGCACATGGAAGATCTTTTAAAGTTGTTTCAGCGTGTGAGAAAGTATCGTCTCCGCTTAAATCTAAACAAATGCACTTTTGGTGTCCGTTCTGGAAAATTATTGGGTTTCATTGTCAGTCAGAGAGGAATTGAAGTAGATCCTGATAAAGTCAAAGCAATTCAGGAAATGCCAGCACCAAAGACTGAGAAACAAGTGAGAGGCTTCCTCGGACGTTTGAATTATATCTCCAGGTTCATTTCCAATATGACTGCTACCTGTGAGCCAATCTTCAAGTTGTTAAAGAAAAATCAGGGATGTGTGTGGAATGAAGATTGTCAGAAAGCTTTTGACAACATCAAAGAATATCTGCTTGAACCTCCCATTTTGCTTCCCCCAGCTGAGGGAAGACCTCTGATTATGTACCTTACAGTGCTTGAGAATTCAATGGGATGTGTGTTGGGTCAGTATGACGAGTCTTGTCGAAAAGAGTATGCAATATACTACCTTAGCAAAAAGTTTACCGAGTGCGAAACAAGATACTCGCTGCTTGAGAAAACTTGCTGTGCTTTGGTGTGGGCTGCTCGCCGACTAAGACAGTATATGTTGAACCACACCACCCTATTGATTTCCAAAATGGATCCAATTAAGTATGTATTTGAGAAACCTGCATTAACTGGAAGGATCGCTCGCTGGCAAATGTTGTTATCAGAATATGATATTGAATATCGAGCTCAGAAAGCTGTGAAAGGAAGTGTGTTGGCAGAGTACCTCGCTCACCAACCAATTGATGATCATCAATCTATCAGAATGGACTTCCTAGATGAAGATATAATGTATTTGAGATCTCAAAATTGGGATGAACCATTGCCAGAAGAAGGACCAGATCCTGAATTCAAGTGGGGTTTAATTTTTGATGGAGCTTCTAATGTTCATGGCCATGGAATCGGCGCCATTATTGTCACTCCGCATGGGTCACATGTACCTTTCACTGCAAGGATATGTTTTGATTGTACGAATAATATTGCTGAGTATGAAGCTTGCATCATGGGACTTGAAGAGGCCATTAATCTGAGAATTAAGATTCTTGATGTTTATGGAGATTCTGCGCTTGTGATTAATCAGATTAAAGGAGAATGGGAAACTCGTCATCCTGGCTTGATCCCTTACAAAGATTACGCCAGAAGGTTGTTGACGTTCTTTAACAAAGTTGAATTCCACCACATCCCTCGAGATGAGAATCAGATGGCTGATGCATTAGCCACATTGTCCTCCATGTACAAAGTGAACTTCCATAACGAGGAACCTCAGATTACAATCAGGCGTCTTGATAGACCTGCTCATGTATTTGCAGTTGAGGAATCAACAGATGAGAAGCCTTGGTATTTCGATATTAAGCACTTCCTTCAGACTCAAGAATACCCACTTGGGGCATCAAATAAGGATAAGAAAACTTTGAGGAGATTGGCTGGCAGTTTCTTCATCAATGCTGATGTTTTGTATAAAAGGAATTATGACATGGTTTTGCTCAGATGCGTGGATAGACACGAAGCAGACATGTTGATGCATGAAATCCATGAAGGTTCTTTTGGTAATCATGCCAATGGACATTCGATGGCTAAAAAGATGCTCAGAGCAGGTTACTATTGGCTGACAATGGAATCTGATTGCTACAAGTTTGTAAAGAAGTGTCACAAGTGTCAAGTGTATGCTGACAAGATTCATGTGCCTCCGACACTTCTCAATGTTATTTCGTCTACATGGCCTTTCTCTATGTAGGGTATTGATATGATTGGTATAATTGAACCCAAGGCTTCGAACGGACATCGATTCATCCTGGTAGCAATCGATTATTTTACCAAGTGGGTAGAAGCTGCTTCATATGCTAATGTGACAAAGCAAGTTGTGGTTAGATTTATCAAGAACAACATCATCTGCAGATATGGTGTACCGAGCAAGATCATTACTGATAATGGCTCGAATCTGAACAATAGCATGATGAGAGAACTGTGTGAAAGTTTCAAGATTGAACATCACAACTCTTCGCCTTATAGGCCAAAGATGAATGGAGCTGTTGAAGCAGCAAATAAGAATATTAAGAAGATTGTGCAAAAGATGGTTGTTACGTACAAGGACTGGCATGAGATGCTCCCATTTGCTTTGCATGGGTACCGTACATCTGTTCGTACTTCAACAGGGGCAACCCCCTTTTCATTGGTTTACGGTATGGAAGCAGTGCTCCCCATTGAGGTTGAGATTCCATCACTGAGAGTTTTAATGGAAACCAAGTTATCTGAGGCTGAGTGGTGTCAGAGCAGATTTGATCAATTGAATTTGATAGAAGAAAAGAGAATGACGGCTTTATGCCATGGTCAGTTGTACCAGAAAAGAATGAAGAAAGCTTTTGATAAGAAGGTTCGACCTCGTGTATTCAGAGAAGGCGACCTCGTGCTCAAAAGGATCTTGTCTTTCACCTCCGATTCAAGGGGCAAGTGGACTCCTAAGTTTGAAGGACCATATGTTGTTAAGAAAGCCTTCTCTGGCGGTGCATTAATTCTTGCAACTATGGATGGAGAAGAGCTCCCACGTCCCGTGAATGCTGATGTAGTCAAGAAATACTTCGCCTAAAAACAATAAAAGAACAGCTCGCTAAGTTGAAAACCCGAAAGGGCGGCTTAGGCAAAAAAGAGCGTCTCGGTGGATTGAAAACCCGAAAGGGCGGTCCAGGCAAAAATTAGAGACATAAACAGAATAAAATACCCGGTGGACTGAAAACCCGAAAGGGCGGTCCAGGCAAAAGTTAGGGATTCATGGCAAGTAACTACATCAGACAAGACTTGATCATCAACAGTCATTTGTTTATCATAAAGAAGTTCAACACATTTCAACGGAAGCCTTTGCTTAGGAATTCCAAGTTGAGAGAAAGGACGGGGTCATTACATTTCAATGTACCTTTTCCACAAAATTACCACTTTCCAAACTTTGTAATAATCCATGGAGTCTTGCCTTTTGCAGGCTACCATTCTATTAAAAAAGTTTGAGCCTTTACCCTTTATTGGCAATCTTATTTCTTTCATATCTCCCAAAATGTCATTTATTGTTGATAGTAATTTTTGAAACAGAAAGAAAATTGATCTCAACAAAATCCTTTTTTGAAATATATAAAAGGAAGTTTTACTTTGATTCATGAGTGCATTAACAAGGAATGGATATGTTGATATATTCATATGCAAAAGAAGAAGAATGTGTTCCACTCAATGCACCTTTGGTCTGGTTCGAATACGGTGTAGAACTCAACTGTTTTGTTCTCTCAGCTCCAATGTTCCCTAGTGTTGGGTAGCATTTATTCTGAAGCCATCAAAAGATTGTTATAGCAGTTTCTGCTCTGGTGTTCAGCTTGAGACATGCTTGATTATGTTATTTCCGTACTCCATCTCTTGAGTTAATTCTTGTGTTAAGTTTTGGCAGCATATGCATCATTAACATACATCAAAAACAGTCATACATTCACATTTGCTATCACGAAGTTTACTGTCAAACAGATCGCTCTTTCATTTAGAGTGTCTTAAGCAGAAAAAGCTCACTTTCCTTGGAAATCCCCACTGAATTTGTTTCTAGGTGGATAATATGTTTCAATTATTCTGTTCAGATGTCTGCAAACTGTAACACCCCAATATCCGCTGCACGCATCAACCGTGTCGGCCAACCGAGCATGTTACCGGCTTAATCAATAATCCCCCTAGGTCCGCTTATCGGCTGCCCAGTGTAACACCCCGATATCCGCTGCACGCATCAACCGTGTCGGCCAACCGAGCATGTTACCGGCTTAATCAATAATCCCCCTAGGTCCGCTTATCGGCTGCCCAGGAAATATTGTTTTTGCCTCCCGCAGGAATCGAACCATGTACCTAGGGGATAAGTACATATTCATAGCAATTCCTGCTACCAATTGAGCTATGCCAGCAAGACATTTGTTTTCCCCAGTGGAGTTCCTTTTGCTCCCCGGTGTTCCCGCGTTTTATTCTCATCATATACATTCATTAAACATTGCATAGCATCTTAGGTTCAAAAATTGTGTTTTATATATTTAAGTCTCTTCGATTTCGTCAAAACGAAGATTTCCAATCATCGTATCTCCGAATCGAAGAAACTTAAATAGGGGCATCTGTCATACCCCAATTTTTGACCCTAAGATCACACATCATTTGCATACCAATCATCAATCAAGAAGTTTTAACTTAGAGTTCTACCAGTGATGTTGTGCTCAATCCATCTGCAAGGGAATCATCGAGCACCCATGTTTTAGTCTTGTATATATTATTCTACTAACCAAAATACCAAAAATATTGCCTTGTGCTTTTGTATGTTTGTGTTTTGTAGGTATCAAGTCAAAACATCCATCAAAAGGAGCATTTTTCAACATTTTCACTATGCAAATCGATTTGCATAAGGTGTAAATCGATTTACACAACTGTTTCTGCACCAGATTTGCTTCTGCCATCAGTGCAAATCGATTTGCATAAGACAGCAATCGATTTGCATAACTGTTTTTGCCCCAGATTTTGCCTTTTTCAGCTATGTAAATAGATTTGCATAAGATGCAAATCGATTGCACCAGTGCGGATTTGGAAAAATGAAGGCAAATTTCAGCTTTTTGAAGTGTTGACATCATTTGCAAGCATGGGAAGCATGACTTAGCTCTTGTATTTGATTACCTACATCATTTAATCATAGACCCTCATGTGATTGCATCAAGACCATTGGATTTCATTTTTGGCTCCAAAACCATTTCCAAAGCCTAATTCTATTTTCCAATCCTAACTCCAAGCCACAAAATTTCCCAAGCCTAAGTGCTATAAATTGAGGCACTCCCCTCTTCATTTTCAAGCTTTGATAGCCAAGAAAACTCTTGGTCTTTCTCTCCTCACCTCTTCCAAACCCCTCACTCAAAGCTCTTTTCTTCTTCCATAAAATTAGTGAGTCACATCTTGAACCTCACTAATTTAGAGATAAACCTCAACATAAACACTACCTTTTCTTCATCAATTGTGAGAGATCAAAGCTTGTGGTTGTGTGTTCTTGAAGAAGATTCAAAGTTTGTGAAAGATTTGGTAAAATTCTAGATCCATTCCATAATTCAAGATGTGATCCATTGTTGTTTATGCTTGATGCACCTTTGGTGCTACATTGATGAGTTTTGCTTGCTTACTTGATACATTTTCGTGCACAAATTGATCCAAGATCACAAGGTGTTTGGTTTTATGTTTAAACAAGTTTTCTTCTCTTTATTTGCTGTTTTTTTGAAAACTGTGTTGTGCAAATCGATTTACATCTTGTGCAAATCGATTTACACAACTGAAAACTGCGCAGATTTTGAAAACAAAGTTATGCAAATCGATTTACACAACTGAAAACTGCGCAGATTTTGAAAACAGAGTTATGCAAATCGATTTACACTCTGTGCAAATCGATTTACACTAGGCAGAATGCTGATTTTTGTGGTTTTTGACTTGTTTTTGGTTCTAACTCATCTTCTACTCCATTCTTTTGATATTTTCTTTGAATCACAAGTTAGAGGCCTAATTTCTCTCTAATTTCAATGGACTTAGGGCGTCGATAGGATGAGAATCCAAATCCGCAAAATTATGTGATTGAAATTATGGATGAAAGGAGCTTTTAATGTGGTTCCATCTTTTGTTACTCTTTATTTTGATCGATGAAAGTCTTAATACCTTGAGAATTCTTATGGATTCTTGGTAAAGACTAGATCACTCACCATTTTTCTTTTCGTGCGGTATTGCTTTCGGAGAGTGATCTACATATCACTTCTCTCGCATGCATTAGCACATAAAGTTTTGACCGGCCTCGTTGTAGGGTGATTTCTACATAAATCACTTGGCGATCTGCTTAACATAGCGCAATATTTCGTGTTCCGAATAAAAAAAGATCAAATATGGAAGAGAATTGTATGCGGTTGATTTAAGACTTATGGAGGTTTATCGTGTAGTCGCTATGATTTTATCAAGCTTCTGATAAATTTCTATTGAATTTAAATCCGAGTACATCCTTCACTCACCATCGATATTAATTACTAACTTTGATAACATACTTGACAAGTTTCAAGATGGTTATCTTTAACATCTAACAATTGACTTTAATTTCCGCAATTTATTATATTGCTCTTTATATTTCTTGCTTTATCGCTTTATTTTATCATTTCATCATATTTATATTCCGCCATTTTCTCTTTGTCCATTTGGACGTTTATAATTCCGCTATTTTCTCTTTGTCCATTTGGGCATATGTTTATGTTTCCGCTATTTTTCTTTTGTCCACTTGGACCATACTTTACTTTTATGCTAAAACACTAATAAATAACAAAAATCTAAAAAAACACCTAAGGCTCTCTTTTGGACTATTGGTTACTATCCCGAGCATTATGGAGATTTGGACTTATGGGCCTAGCACCTCTGGACCCTTATTCTGTTGTTACTCTGTTGTTATTCTGTCTGTCTGACATTGGATTGTTGTCTGTTTATGTATGCAGGTATTTCCTTGAAAGCCCTTGATGGTTAATTCCAAGGCATCGATATAAGGATTTTACCCGAAAACAGCCGTTACTCTGCCCGATTTTCGTCAGAATTTTAATGTGCTTAATGCGAAATGGTGCTAAGATAATAAGTTCATCTGGATCCCCAAGTGGTAATGTGATGGTTTAGTATTGATATTTCAAAGGATGGGAAATCTACCTTGACTCATAATGTCAAGTGTTGGCTTCTTATTTCGGTTAGACCGTTTCTTTCCATAGCTTTTATTTTATGCACTAGGTTAGCCTCTTCATCTCCTCCCACTTCTTAAATTTTCAAAATCTTCTCCCTTTTTCCAAAACCTTCTTATGTTTGCAATCATTTTCAAAACGTTTTCTTTAAAATATCTTTTGCCCTTAGTGGCCTTTTCCTCTTTTTCTTCAAAAGTTTAGACGCTGTTAATTGTCGAAACGAGTGGTTATACCCCACGATTTTGAAATTGATTGATATAATGAGATCTTTTCTGCGTGAGAGAGCTAGTGGCATACTCGTCGATTTTATCCGAGTTGGAGCCCTTCTTTCATTAGCGATGCAAAGAACTCGTTTGTTCTCATGCTCAAGATCAATGGCTGAGTATTTCTCTCCAACGACGATAAAGTGTTTATTCATTTTAAAAATGTTTTCCCTTTAAAGCGGAACTACATTAGCTCTGACTTCTCCATTGCACCGAGGAGGTATGTAGGCACAAAGCTTAACGCTTTGCCGAGCTTATTTTAAAAATAAAACAAACCGTTTTTTAGCACACACGACACAAATTTTCAAAAAGGTTCCTGTGGAGTACCACAGATATGAGGGGTGCTTAAAACCTTCCCCTCATATAATCAACACCCGTACCTAAGATCTCTTCTTTCTTGTTTTAAAAAAAAACAAACTTTGGGTTTTATTCGTTCTTTTCCCTTTTCCTTTGGAAACAATAAAGCGCGGTGGCGACTTTCACTGAAATATTGATTTGAGTCAATCCTATGGCTTCGATATCAGATTTTCCCCGCTACAAATAGGTGTTCACATTGTAATTAGCATAGACTTTACTTGTACTATAAGTAACACTTGTATCCTCCTTATAATCAATGAAGGTAGTTAAAATTACACCAAATATCATTATTCATAATAGGGTTTTGCTAACCAATGTCCTCAGGGCAATGGTTAAGCATTTCTAAAAAAGAAAATATTTTATAGAAATTTTTATATTTCAATTTCCAAGACATTAAATACGCAGATTACCGAGATAAAGTTACTATTTTAAAGTTTTCACCATTGCCCTGAGGGCACTGGTTAGCATTTTCCTTCATAATATGACACTCCTTCCGTCTCATAATAAAGTATCTTATTTGAGCTCTGCGCAGTTCTTAAAGAAATTATTAGATGTGTTAGTTTTAATAATAAAATTAATATTATTTACTAAAATATCCTTATTTATTATAGACAATGGAGTAGTTGAAAAACGTGAAAGTTAATAAACAGGGGTATAGTAGTAAAAAAATAATAGATGTTGTATTGGTATTCTAAAGAGACATCTATTTGGAGGCATAGAAAAAGTGCAAATAAGACACTTATTATGAAACGGAGGGAGTATCATTTAGAACAATCCAGCTTTATTATCTTCTTTCCATTTATCTACTTGTTGTTTCTCTCTTCTCTTCACTCATTAAGAACAAATTCTTGATTAGTATGTCATCTTCTTCTCTGATTCACATTTTGTTTCATATCAATTCTTAATTTATCCATCATTTCTCTTTGAATCACCATTGTGTAGATGTTTTTCATGTTGACTGCATTTGTGGTAAAACATACTTGAGTGTTTAATGTCTTGACTGATGTCATGACATGTTTTATATTGTGATATGCAGGTTGCATATGTGTTAAGCTAATACAGGTTCTGTTAGTGAATGTCATGACCGATGTCATGACATCATTGTCTGACAGCAGAAGTTGTTATATTTTATTAATTGTGTTTCCTGATTTCTCTCAATCTAAATTTGGAAAACCTTTTATTGTGTGCTGAATAATTCGTCCAAAAGATTTCGCTGACAGCACATTATGTAACAACCAGATGGCGTGTAAATTAGGTTAACTTGGTTAACCCTAATTTGTTTCTAAAAAAGCCCAAGGCCCAAGAGCTGCATATAAGAAGACTGCAATCATAATTTGGAACGCAGAGAGAGTAAGTTGTTAATTGTGAAGAACCATAGTTCTGTAGCTGTCTCTTGTACTCCAAGCAATTGTATATTGATGATTGTATTGGAATAGGTTGTGTTTGTTAATTGTCACTCTAAGCTTTTGAGCACGAGTGTGTGTCTCTTGATTGAAGCTTTTAAGCAGATCAATGTGTGTTTTTGAAGTTTGTTTTCTCTCTGAATTTGTTTAATGTTTATTTGTAATCACTGCTGTGATTGAGGGGGAGTGAGTGGAGATACTCAAGTCTAGGAATAGATTGAAATTACATTGGGTAGGTTTTAAGTGAGGAGTTGTAAACGGGGGAGTTTAACTCCGAATTAATTCTGCTTATATTGGATTCCCTCCCTGGCTTGGTAGCCTCCAGAGTAGGTTGTTTGAACCGAAATGGGTAAACAATTCAGTGTGTTCTTTATTATTTTTATGCGTTTCTGTTTTAACGGTTTGTGTTGTGTAATTGTGGATGTCATAACATCTAGTAAGACATCCAGTGTGAGTTACTAGAATTTTCAATTGGCATCAGAGCAGGCACCCTGCCTGTTTACATCTGGGTGAGATCTAGGGACAACAAAATTCTGGTACTATGGAGAAGGAATTGTTAGTGTTTGGGAATAGACCACCTATCCTAGATGCTCTAACTATGACTACTGGAAACCCCGTATGGTAGCAGTCATAAAGTTTATGGACAGCAAGGCCTGGAGAGCTGTGGAAAGCGGATGGAAACATCCTGAGAAGGTGTTGGAAGATGGAACCATTGTTCTAATTCTTGAAGCACAATGGAACAAAACTGAAGAAGAACTAGCTTTGGGCAATTCCAAGGCCCTAAATTCCTTGTTCAATGGAATTGACAAGAACATATTCAGGCTCGTGCAACACTGTGAACTAGCTAAAGAGGTGTGGGATATTCTCAAAACATCTCATGAAGGCACATCCAAGGTAAAGATGTCTAAACTTCAAATGCTTACCACTAAATTTGAGAATCTCAAGATGAAAGAGGATGAAACCATTTATGAATTTTACATGAACGTCCTTGAGATTGCAAACAACTCAGGAGCCTTAGGAGAGAAAATGTCTGAAGAAAAACTGGTAAGAAAGATCCTCAGATCACTGCCTAAGAGATTTGATATGAAGGTGACTGCCATAGAAGAAGCCCAAGACATCAGCAACATGAAGCTGGACGAACTCACTGGTTCTCTACAAACCTTTGAGTTAAGTATTTTTGAGTCCGTTGAAAAGAAGAACAAAAGCATAGCCTTTGTTTCCAACACAGAAGATAATTCAAGAGAAAGCAATGGTGGAAGTGAAGGATAGAAAAACACTTAGAAAGGGGGGGTTTGAATAAGTGTGACTTTAAAAACTTGTAAGATAAAAACAATGATCACAAGTATTTTTATCCTGGTTCGTTGTTAACGAAACTACTCCAGTCCACCCCCTTAGAGTGATTTACCTCAACTGAGGATTTAATCCACTAATCCAACTGATTACAATGGTTTTCCACTTAGATAACCTCTAAGTCTTCTAGAGTCTACTGATCACAACTTGATCACTCTAGGAATCCTTTTACAATCAATGTAAAAAATAACGTTTACAAGAGTATGACTTGCTTCTAATAAAGCTGTAATCACAACTGTGATATTTCTCTTAAGTTATAAGCTTAACACTCACTAAATATTACGAGAGTTTGTATGGTTGAAGATGAAGTTCGTGAGTTTTGAATTTGACAGCGTTTCAGTATATTGCACAAGTGTTCTACTTTGCTTCTGATCAGAACTTCTATTTATAGGTGTTGAGAGAAGATGACCGTTGGGTTGCATTTAATGCTTTGCGTGAAAAGTACAACGCTGCATTTAATGTTTCACACTTTTGTCAACTACCTCGAGCCATGCTTTTGCTGCTTTTACTGACTTTGCCTTTTGTAGCTTCTAATGTTCCTTTTGTCAGTCAGAGATTAGACTTAGTAGCCTGTCATCTTGTACTTTCTTCTGGACTCAGATTCGTAGATAACAACATTTGAATTTCAGAGTCAACAACTTGGTGCAAAGCATCTTCTTGTCTTCTGACTTTGAAGAGCTTGAGCGTGATACCATTCAGAACTTCAGTGCTTCTGCTTCTGACTTCATGTTTTTCTGATGCTTCATAATTCATGTTCTGATTCTGCTTGACCATCTTCTGATGTCTTGCCAAAGCATGTTCTAATGTAGTCATCTAGAACCTTCTGAGTTAGTGCTTCTGAGCGCTGCTTTGTGCATACTCTATATATATTTCATGAAATAGAAAATGCAAAGGATTAGAGTACCACATTGTCTTATACAAAATTCATATATAATGTTATCATCAAAACATAGAATATTGATCAGAACAAATCTTGTTCTAACAATCTCCCCCTTTTTGATGATGACAAAAATATATATAATTGATATGAATTTGTAACCAGAATATCAGATGACCAAAGACAATTTCACAGATATAGCATAAGCATATAATTAGAGTGTGTGAATATGTCTCCCCCTGAGATTAACAATCTCCCCCTGAAATTAATACTAGAAGAATTTATAAATAAAAGACTTCCCTGAGTATTTTTCATTTCAGTCGAGACTTTCACTTTGAAAAGAACTTTCGAACATTCAGAGCTTCTGCTTCTTGCTTCCATAAGACAGCTTCAGAGCTCTGAATTTCTCTTTGTAATCAATTGAATCAAAACAATCCTTGCTTCTGATATTGAAGCTTTAGAGCACTAAGCTTGCTTCAAATCTTTAGGAGCTATAGAATTGCTTTTCCCCATGTATTTGTGTTATACCCCAAAATTTGCCCGCATCTTTTTTCAAGAAAACTTCAATCTAAAAATTAAGAGTTTCATATAATCTTGGATTTTCACATCCTGATTTATGAATACTTGATTTTTAGAATTTTTTTCTTATACAGTATTTTGGCTTGTTGTTGAATTTATTCTTACGCAAACGCCAGTTACTGTTTATTACTTCACACATGCTATTTATTTGATATTTATTTACAGATAAGTAGTACTGACGCAATTGGTACAGAGTTAAAACTTTTGCAGGCGCAGAGTCCGGGATTCAGACTGTACTGGTAACAAGTAGATTATTATTAATTTTTGTTTCCCACTAACTTTTGTACTATATTCCATTATTTTCAAAATCTCTTTTCAAATCTCTTTTTCAAAAATCAAATCTTAACTTTATTCTACACATCTCTCTTTTTCCCAACACTATCATACACTTTCTTTCAAATCTTACTTCCACTCAAATTTTCCTTTTGTACGGAATCACTTCATTCCCAAACGTCTCTATCCTTCTTTTCATTCTATAAATACCTCTCATTTTTTCCATAAAATCTCACATCAAATTCTAAATCATTTCTCAAATTTCTACTTCATATCCATTCTCTCTTCCTCCCCGGCAAAATGGCGAAGCGGATGGAAACATGTTTTCTTATGGTCATCACCATTGCTACGGTGATCATGTCCTTCTTCTGTATGCATAGTCCTGAAAAATGTGGACATGCGATGGTTACACTCCCGATCATCTATTTTCTGTTGGTCATAGCATGGGTTATTAATCGTCATTCTTAAAGTTTGTCGTATCTCTTATTTTCTTAAATGTACCGTTTATTCGTCGTACTGTTCATTATAGTATGTAATGTTTGTACTGTCAGTATTAAATGTTGTACTATTTGTCATACTGTTGCTTAATTATTCAGATAATATTTTGTGTGTTTTCTTCCAGTCAAATATTTATTTTTCTGTGCATTAAATGATTTTCAGGGTTATTATCGGTAATTTTGCTCGCGTACAGTAAATATTAATTATTTATTATGTCTGTGTTTTTTAACAAGTCATGTAAATAAACTTTCATCTTTCACATAAAACAAAAACAACAAAAAGAAAATTAACTTTGACTGTTGATTTTTCACTCTAACTGTTACATGCCTGAATAGTCAGTTGACAGTCAAACTGCTGACAGTACAATTCTGCGTGTTTTGTACCAACAATCAAATCAAACTTTTTCATTTCAAAATTCCAAGATTTTTGTCCTAGAAGTCTTCTGAATATCACATGATTAGCAGAGACTCAGCACTGCACAAAAATCAGGTACGCTTAACTGTCTCCTACACAAATAGTCCCTGATTAGGGTTTATTGTCTTTTCAGGAGAGACAAGTTTTTGAGACCTCAAATGGATTTCATGGACCTCCATACATCTCAAAGTACCATCATACAAATTTTCAAACTTCAATTCACTCAGACGCACCGTCAGCAGCTCAAACAGTCAACAGACGACCCGTTTGACCAAAAAAGTCAACAGACAGTCAAAAATGAAATTTTTTGTCAACATCCATATTTTGTCAAAGGATTCATTATTTGATCATTGGATAATCATAATTCATCAAGGAAAGATCAAAAATCAACAAAACCCTAAGATTCAAAATTAGGGTTTTCTCCTAAAAAGTCAACTGAACTTTGACTGGTCGTAACTCTCTCATCCTTCATCCAAAAAATTCAAACCAAAGCTCATTTTGAAGGAAATTCAATTATCTTTCAAATGCAATTGGTCCCATGGTCATTAGGTTCACCATTTGAAAAATATGAACCAAGACATTACAGGTCATTTTCAAAGTCAACAAAAAGACACTTTTTTCGAAAGGATACACAAGGAGCATCAAAAATCATTTTGACATGAGACAAAAGACATTGGTTAGAGGACTCTTTGAGGTTTCCAAAAAGTGCAAGATCTCCTTCATATGACAAAAATTGAGGGATTTACACCTTGTTGAAGTTGGCTAAATTTTGGGAAAATGCATAAAACCAACACTGCTCAAAAATGTATTTTTTCCAAATGGGGCCAAGTTTTCATAGTTCAAACATGTTTACCATGATACAATGGGCTCCCACGACCAAGACAAAGCCCACATCATTTTTATTCATTTTTGGTTTAATTTTATCCCATTTAAAATTAAATTGAAAATGGAAAATGGAAGGATAATGATGTAGCTTTAATCTTAAGCTAAAGCCTCCACAATGGACTCAATTATGCAGCAAGAAACAAGTACAGCAGGCCTAGGGCAAGAGGTGTGGAAAAATTAAGCCATGGTTGCTTAAAATTCAAGCTTGATATATTAAAGAAATCAAGAATTCAACAAAGACATAAATGCTTCTTAGCTTAGTTTATAAGCACTTCAATGCTTATATAAAGGCTATATCACTTCAGCAAAGAAAGGAGGACGAATTTAGAAGCTCCCATAGGCATATATCACTCTTGTAACAACTTGTAAAAATTCAAAGAAACTTGAAATTCGAATTTTAAGTTTAAGTCATATTCAATACAAACTAAGCATTCAAACATCATCTCTGAACTTCATTGAACTTGTCCGAGTAAATTTAAAGTATCAAAACCTCACAAATCGAGCCCCACAAGCCACGGTCTGTTCAAACATAAATCAACTCGTATTTGATCATACACGCATGCTTAGCAAGATGTAGACATATATTTGAGTTTAGTTTGATGTGTTGATCATTTCTGGAAGTTTAATTAAGTTTTGGATGCTTGTATACGAGGTTACCATTTTTAGGGTTCTTAGATCCTATTTAGGGATTTTCGTTACAAGCAAAATTAGAAGAAACTAAGGCCATATTCGAATTCAGGAGAGAAAACCCAGTCAAAAGAGCATGTCGCGAAAAATTTATGTTATGGTTTAACCCTATTCGCTATTTTGCAGGTTTAGAACACATCTATTATAGCGCTTTTCTCATAAAAACGCTGTTAAATGTGCTGGCTGGAGGTTGAAGATGATGAGGTGTCCTCACCTCATTGGATAGAACGCGCGCGCCAGTATTTTTGAATCCTGGGTTCCCATGTGCGCTTTCCATCATCTTTCCATGTGCCCTCAATATCAGAGCCATCTGATCTCATTAACTCTCAATCCAACGCATCAAAACACTCTCCATAACATGGACCTCATTTAAATACCACACCTGATTATTTTATTTTCTATTTTCTATTTTCATTTTAATTTCTTTGCAAAATTAGTTTAAATAATTCTAAAAATCCAAAAAATACACAAAAAATATTTTTAGGCTTCTAAAATAATATTTTATTTTCTGATATAAAAATATTTTATTTTTCTTCATAATTTAAATATTTTGCATAATTAATTAGTTTATATTTATATATTTGCTTTTTAATTATTTCAACCAATCAAAAAATCATAAATTTTTTTGTTCTTTATATTAAATATAGTTTATATATTATAGGCTAATTTTGTACATATTTAGAATAATTTTCTCTTTAAGTTTTAATTATTTGTGTAATTATTTATATAATTATGTGTTAATTAACTTAATAAATTTCAAATCAATTTCAAAAATCCCAAAAAAATTAGTTTTGTTTTAAAATTAATTAACAAGCATTTTGAACATATTTTGAACTTAATTTTTAGGTTTGAAATTTATTTTCATCTTTTTTCCTCATTTTAATTTAATTAATCATGCATTAATTATAATTAAAAACAATCATAAAAAATCCAAAAACATTTCTTTTATTTCCTTGCAATTTAAATTCCTAGATAAATGTATAGGTTGTCAAATTCATGTAAATAGCGTAGTTTACATTTCCTGCACAATCGATGTAATAGCGTAGATTTACTTTCCGCATTTTACATTTCCGCATTTTAAATTCCAGCACATATAAACTGCGTGTATGCCAAAGATAAAATTGAATCGTTAGATCACTAAATTCAAAGATAAAATATCTGAATCCAAACACAATCACACTTGCACCTCTTAGGGTAATCCCTTTCTCATTCTTATCAAAATCAAAATCAAATTCTATTATTTCAAACGCAAAATCGAACTTTTGTTTATATCTGGTGAAAGGATAGATTTTTTAAAGGAAATAGGATAAAGACCTTATAACTCAGGGTAGACCTCCTAATTTGCTTGCTCAAATCAAAACAAACAAATCTCTCATATATCATTGTTTTTCAAAATAAAACTTTCAAAAAGACAATACTTTGTATATATCCAAACAAGGATCATTACGAAGTTAACGTTTTGTTTTCAAAAACATCTTTTGAAAGATAAAAACACTTTGTATACATCCGCACAAGGATCATTACAAAGTCAATTTACAAAGGTATTTGGAACCACATACGAGCATTTCAAGGCAATCGAAAAGTAATTGAAAACAAGTGAGCTAAGCAAATTAAAGAGCCCATGGATAACCATGGATACAAAGGGTGCTAACACCTTCCCTATGCATAACCTACCCCCTTACCCAGAATTTCTTAAAGGTCTTTTTTCTGTTTCTTTTATAAACCTTTCCTTAATTGGATAAAATAAAAGGTCGGTGGCGACTCTCTGATTTTTCAAAAATACAAAAGCAGAAACAAAAAAGAGTCAGTTCGCGTATCTCTCCACGAGAGGTATGGCAAAAAACCGAGTGGGCGACAATTTGCTTCTCATGTTTAGCTTTTTCAGAATATCTCATTCCTGCAAAAAAACTATCAAAGACAGAGAACTTGCAAATAATGTTAGAAATGTTGAGACTTAATCCCAGTAACTGATATAATAAATCAATTCAATTATCATGTTTCTCCCCCTTTTTGTCATAACATAAAAAAGCATAAAAGATTCAGATGAAAAAGACACACAGAGTGAAGAAGATAAAATTTCATTAATTAATCAGAAGATACAAGAAAGATGCAGTTCAAACAGATCCAAAAAACAAGGAAAACAAACTAAGACACAAGACAGACTACGACTGGCTGAACCTAGAAGCTAAGACGGCCAAAAGGTTCTTAATCTCAGCAGTGTCTTCAACTTGCTTCTGAGTTGCTTCCTTCGGATCCTTCATGAAGGATTTGAACTCATGATGAGTAGCCAAGTTTTCTTGATTCTGTTGAAGCTTGTCCAAAGTGTTCATCAGAACAGAGACAGAAGGTCCAACAGAAGTAGCATCAAAGCTATTGTCCATAGCAGGAGGGTTTGCATCAGCTTTAACCTAGAGAACATCTTCACGATATGCAAGAGCAGGGATCTCAACATCTGAATGTTCAAGAGCAAGAAGTATTTCAGCCAAATTCTCTAGAGGTGTTGGGGCAATAGGTTCTGGTGGGTATTCAACTTCTGGATATACAATATTTGGTGCTTTAACAAAGGGATTCTCCCTAAGCCAGTTAAATAGGAACTGAAAGTCTCCAGTCAGAACATTGTAGAGAGGCTTCCACACAACCATAGCCAGAGGCTGCACTTCTTCAAGCTCATCAATAATAGACTCCTTCTCTATTGCTGGCGTCCAGTTTGTAATTGGATGATAGTACTTACCATCATCTAACTCCAAAAAGTAACCAGAAGGTCCAGGAGCATCAGCCAAGCATCTCTTCTTGATATCTAGAAAATCAGCCTGAATATCCTTCTCAATGACTCTCCAGAGCTTACCAGGAGCAACATGATCCATCTTGGAGTCATGAGCAGCTTTCAAAGCATCTAAATCTGTTCTGACCTTATACTTTAAAATTTCACAACAAATATCAACAGAGGGTTTAGGAGGGTTGATTCTGACATGGGTGAAACGAGAGTATGGGTTAAGAATACAATAGGGTTCAGGTTCTCTTGAGAACAAAACAGATGTGATAGAAGAGGATAGAGAGGATGAAGAATCTGCTGTGGAGGTGGTTGAAGGATCAGTTAATGGTGAGATTTCAGAAGGAATGGATGTGGTTGAGAATATATTTCCAGAAGGGATTTGTGGAAAGATAACATTTAAAGGTTGGGGGTCAAGAGAGGGTTCAGAATGAAGAGGACAGTGTCTTTTTGTGGTGGTGGAAGAGGATGGAAGATCAGAAGGAGGTGGTCTTTTCTAAGGGGAAGGGTCAGAGGTAGATTGTAAACTAGAGGTGTCTACATTATCAATTTCCTCTATGAGCTTATAAAACTGTTTAGAAGTTCTAGGAACTTTGAGAGAATCTGTTGATACTTGTGCAGAATTAGTAGGCGGTACGAATTCAGAAATAACGATACCTGAAGCGCTCTTCTTCTTGGCTTGCTTTACATTAGAACCTTCTTCCTCGACTTTTCTTTTCAGCTTCTTCTGTTTCTTCTTCTTATCCTTCTTCTGTAGTTCCTCCAATGATGGAAGAGTTCTACCACGTATCCATGCAGGATCAACAACAGAGTTGTCTTTAACACAGA
Organism: Vicia villosa; assembly: GCF_029867415.1. Taxonomy (NCBI): domain Eukaryota; kingdom Viridiplantae; phylum Streptophyta; class Magnoliopsida; order Fabales; family Fabaceae; genus Vicia; species Vicia villosa. Next base: position 80,338 of record NW_026705832.1, on the reverse strand, counting down.
ACTCCAGAAAGAGCTTACCAGATTCTGACAATTCTTCTTTGAACGAAGCAGAGAAATTACCAATAAGATTCATTCTTGTTAGAACATCAGAAGGAGCTTTAGGAGTTGTGGTCACTTTCTCAATAAGTTGCATTCTCCTCAGAGTGTGAGCATTCAAAATGCTTCCACAAACTGCAGTCAGATGTGTAGAGCCAACTGCTCTCAGAGTCTCAATCAAACCACTCTCAGTCAGAATATCTGATATCAATCTTCCCAAAGGAATTGTTCTTTTCTTTAGTTTGGGATTCTTCAGACGTTCTTCTTCTCTTGATTCTTTAACATTATGTAGCAACCTGCCTTAAAAATGAAGGTTTTAGAGTCGCCACCTATTCTGAAGGGCGAATAGGAAACCCTACGCAGTATAGAGATCGGGGTAAGATTATTATAATCAGGTCGAGGGAAGGTGTTAGGCACCCTCAACCCTTTCCTATGGCTTTGAATCTAAGGTCAAGTTTTATGGCTAAAATATTAGGATTTAATAGCTAATGAAATGAAAAGGGCAAAATTGAGATTTTAGGGAGGGGACTCGCCTTGGTTATCCAAGTGCCTACGTATCTCCTTAGGGAGAATTAGAGTCAACGTAGTTCGGGCACAGGGTTGTACGCCTTAGAATTTGATTTGACATGGTTTGAAGGCTTTTTGAATGGCCTATCGTCGTTTTTTTGAAATGCGAAGTTCGAAGGTATTTTGAATTACCTTATCGTAGTTTGAACATCGCAGTATTGAAGGGATGAAAATCCGTAGTATCGTGGTTTAGTGTGTTTTAGATGTTTTGGGCGTACAACCCTAATTTAATATGTCACCGTTAGTTGCGATGATCAATAGGTTTGATCATTATAGTTAACATATTGAATTGTGCATTGCTGGTTACTCTGATCGATAGACTCGATCGTCGCGGGCAGCAAATTGAATGTATTTTAATTTTGTAATTTTTATCTCTTGTCTAATGCGACTAATAGATTTAGTCGGGTCGAGAAGAGAATTAATTAAGGGTTAATGTTTTCTTTGCCAAATGGGCAGTGGGATTGGGCAAACCCTAATGCTTTGGTAATTTTAATAGGTTTTTTGTGATTTTAATAGCAATTAAAATTAATTAAATCAATTAAGTCGAATAATCGACATAATCGAATAATCGGAAAATATTATGATCCTAACCCTAATCCTAGTTTTATTGTTCTAATCCTATTTTATAAATCTTAATCCTAATTTATATTCTAATTATAATCACTTAATATTTAATCTACATAAACAAATAAAGTAAATAAAATAACTAAAATAAAACCTGGGCATGATCCGGTGTGGTGAAGCCCTGAGGTTCCATGGTGGGGGCGCAGATCCCTGGGCGCTTGATCTTACAGCATTGAAATCCGAGGGTTGAGCACTGAAGGCGCGTGGTATTCCTTTTGAACATGAGCCCCATGCGATCTGTACAGAAGGATTTTTTAAAAATAATGCAAGGGCCAAGGATCGAACCTTGGACCCTTGCGTGAAACCTCAGCCAGTTATAGTTAGTTGTTTAACACCTGATCATCAATAAACATAAAGAATAAACATTAATTACAAAGAAATAAAGAACCAGGCGCGAAGACCTTCTTCTTCGCTGGTTTTTTCCTGCACACGAACAACCCTTTACCCACAGTTGTCCTACGTTGCTATAGGTCTGCACACCTCAAATTCATCACACGAAGCCGGTAAATTCCGATTAACCAACCAGATACCCCAATTCCTATCCCTTGAACTTGAAAACGCATACGGTTTAGCCTAATTTGGTCTCTAATTCATAACCCCAAATTGGAGCTTTACCACCCTAACAATGGTGGATCTTCCTCCTTGTAATGAATTGCAAATTAAAACATACAGAAACGCTCTAAACCATCATATGAATCATTCCAAGCGATCAAAATACGTAAATAACGCGTGAACACGCGAAGACAGGACCGAACTCTATGGAGCCAAACCGTAATCTCACCAATACGGTTCTGTGTGCGTTTAAGCCTGGAAATCGACTCCAATCCTTCACCAGTATCCGCAGTTCACGTTTCGGTAACCAAAAGCCCTTGAATTCTCATAAATTTACAACACGCCTGTGGAAATTTTTGGAACAAGTCCGAAATTCGCTGCCCAAAAATCCCCCCTTCAGTGAAGCTTCACAAGAGTTTTTATACTGAAATTTTTTTAGGTTTCCGAATTTAATTCTTGTTGTTTCTGTATGATTTAATTTGGGGAAGATTTCATCCAATTTTGTGTGAGAATGTATTCGGACTGATTTACTGATTTAATTCCTAGCTGAGATTTGATGAAGATTGAGATGAAATTGGAAAACTTGAAGATTTGATTTTTTTTGGATGTTTCTAAAAAACAGTGTTTTAATTTTATTTTACGGTAACAAATAAAATTCCATTATTACATACAATTCTAATAAACTGTAAATTATAATTAATATAAACTAATTTCCTAAAACTAAAATATAGAAATCTAATCATAATAATAACTACTAACAAACTTATTCCCAATAATATTAATAGCCTTAATCCAAATAATAATAATCAAATGTTTAATAATAATACTAAATCCTAATATTAGTAAATAATAATGGTTTTAATAAAATTATAACAATAAAATGAATATTGATTAATTGTTGTAAAAGAAATCAAACCTTCTAAGGATAAATTGGGCCAACTGATTGGGCCTAAATACCTGTTGATTACACCCCTGTTTTAACTTAAAGCGGTTTATAAGAGAATGGGTTTAACAATAGAGATGTTAAACCCCATGACCTTTATTTTAATACCCCTGATGAATTAATAGACGTAGATTTGATTGGGCAAATTTTGGGGTATGACAGCTGCCCATGTTCAATCTTCTTAAACCTGAAGAGTCAGATAGGCACGTCTGCCTATCGTGATCTAAAGGTAAAAGATGATTGAACACTGAGAATGCCCTGAAATTTGCATTTGTTGGGCAGAAGTTCTGTGGGAGATGGGCTTACAGATACCACCCAAGGTAAATACCCCTCTTTCTTGAATGTGAACCAGATGCTTTCTGGGAGGAACCATGTGCTTTGATCATAGAATGGCCTAAAAAGGTAACCTTGATTTTATGCAATGTTATGATGCATGCAATGTATGATGCAGTGAGCTTCTTAAAATAAATGAGAGCAATGTATGTATATGCATTATGTATGAATGAGGTATGTTAGTTGAATGATGCATGGTTGTTAGTTATGTTAGTTGAAGTATGTTAGTAACTCTGAAAAGAGGAATAAAACCTTTGTTTGCTATTGATGATGTTTTGGAGAAGATCACTGCCGAGGGACTAACGTGATAATCCCCTGTTGAAGAACCCTTTGTAAAACCCTTTGATCCCTACCGAGGGACTAACGTGATAAACCTCATTGAAGAACCCTTTGTAAACCCTGTTGTAAAACCCCTTTGTGAAACCCTTTGTAGTCTTGAAGAAGATCACTGCCGAGGGACTAACGTGATAATCCCATGTTGAAGAACCCTTTGTAAAACCCTTTGATCACTGCCGATGGACTAACGTGATCGGTAAACGTAACTATCAATAGCGACGACTCGCAGTTTGTGAACCCCACTTACTATAGTTTTAGTAAGTTTCTGTAGTTTGTGAACCCCACTTACTATAGTTCTAGTAAGTTTCCGTAGTTTGTGAACCCCAAAAGGATCACTTGCTATAGCTCTAGCAAGCTCACCTGCACCAATAGGATTACTTGTTATAGCTCTGACAAGCTCACCTGCACCATTTGGATCATCTGCCCTGGTTCGGACAAATTTCACCTACACCATTTGGATCATTTGCCCTGGTTCGGACAAATTTCACCTACACCATTTGGATTATTTGCCCTGGTTTGGACAAATTTCACCTACACCATTTGGATCATTTGCCCTGGTTTGGATAAATTTCACCTACACCATTTGGATTATTTGCCCTGGTTCGGACAAATTTCACCTACACCATTAGGAGTCATTTGCCTTGGTTCGGACAAATTTCACCTTCACCATTAGGAGTCACTTGCCCTTGTTCGGACAAGTTTACCTTCACCGTAGGAATTACCTGCCATGGTTCTGACAAGCGTACCTGCATGAAAAAGATTTACCTGTTTGGAGACTCACGACTCGAGGGTCGGAGAAAATAGCATGTCAAATATCCACGACTCGAGGGTCGGAAAGGAAACGATATGTTTAGAAATTCACGACTCGAGGTTCGGACCTTCACGACTCGAGGGTCGAAAAACACCTCAATCACAACACGAGGGTTGGAAACTCACGACTCGAGGGTCGGAAAACACACCTACCACAACACGGGGGTTGGAAAATAGGTTCTTGTGAATGCATTAGATGATATGCATATGCTAATGCGTATGTATGTATGCTGATGCTGATGTCAATCCCAAGATTTTATCTCCTTATTGAATTTGTTTAAACCATATTTGCACCTACACCACGACTATGCTTATGCTGGCTTTGTAATGTATATGGATAATGCTTATGCTTATGTATATGTTGATTGATGTAACGAGTGGAACGAAGTAATGTCTTCTATAAGACTACATGAAAAAGTTTCTGGAATGAAAATTTGTCTTAAAGAAGACTACCTGAAAAGGTTCTTAGAATGGATAGAGATTTGTCTTAAAGAAGACCACCTGGAAAGGCTGAAAGATGTCCTAGAAAGGACTACCTAAAAGGTTCTTGGAAAGGACAATGAATGTCTTAGAAAAGACCACCTAGAAAGGTTCTAGAATGTCTTAAAGAAGACCACCTGAAGAGGTTCCTGAAAAGGATGACAAATTGTCTTAAAGAAGACTACCTAAAAAGGTGCTTAGAAAAAGAATGTCCTGAAGAAGACTACCTAAAAAGGTTCTTGGAAATGACGATGATTGTCTTAGAGAAGACTGCCTGAAAGGTTTTTAGAAAAGAATGACTTGAAAAAGACTACCTAAAGAGGTTCTTGGAAATGGCGATAATTCGTCTTAAAGAAGACTACCTAAAAACGGTTCCTAGAAAGGATCGTGGGATTTATCTTAAAGAAGACTATCTGACAAGGTATGGTGTAATGTATCGACCCATGTATGTAATGCATGATTTATATGTATTTGCATGATGCCCCAATGATAGGTTGTTGATAACCAAAGCGTATGTAGCTCGCTGGAGTTGTAAGGTTGTTGGATGCTAGCGCGACTTCCCAATCCCTGTTTTTGAATTATGCAGATCGTAGTTAGGAGAAAAGTTTGTTCGATGTTGTAAAGTGTGAGAACGCCTTTTCCTTTTGCTGTGCGCCTTGCCCCGGGTTGACCCTTTGAATTGCTCCACGCTTCTGCATTTTGAAGTTCTCCACGTCTTTCACCTTTTGCAATCCGCACCTTTAACCTTTTCGAGGTTCTCTTACACCTTTAACCCTTGGAGGTTCTCCACACCTTTAACTTATTGAGGTTCTCCACACCTTTAACCTTTCGGGGTTCTCCACACCTTTAACCTTTGAATTGTTTACCTTATGGATTTGATATCTAATGCCCCAATGTTTTGTGGAAAAAGATGCCTCTGATCTCCAGCTATGAAGGAAGTGCCCCGAGAAATAACCTTGTTAGATGCTTTGACGTTTAGATTGAAGGGTATGCCCTTGATCTCCAGGATATGGAGGGCTATCCATAGTGTTCTATCCTTTTGAATTTGAATTCTTCCCATGTTTGACATGCCCCTGTTTGGTATTGCTTCGAGGTGTGCCCCAAGTCGATTGAACCTTTAGGATGAATGCCCTTAGTTAATAGGAAGTCCGATTGCATGCCCCAATGATCCTTGAAATTTTTCCCCTGTTTAGGAGAACCCCCTAGATGTGGTTCCCCCATTCCAGAGTCTTTATTAGAAGTGATAACCCTTGATTAACCAATTTTGAGATTTCCTTGATGCTAAGTGTATATTCGTAGATGACGTTGTACCCTTTGAGAAGTAACTCCAATGCAATGCATACGTAAGTTTTGAAATCGAAGTCCGTTATGAATTAAGACTGGATGATTAGAGATGAATGCTTGAAGAAGCATAGTGGTTAGAAATGGTTTTAACAAACTTTAGGAGTCAGTATAACAAAATCCTGCTTTAAGATGCTTTCATAGTTAACCTTGCCTCAATTAGGACTTTTGCATCTTGTAACTTGGCCTGGTTCGTGGTTTTAAGAAACAACGGATATAAGGCTCAAAATTTATTTAAACCAACCCCTTTCTCATTGATGTTCTCCAAATCCTAAATATTTGCCTAATCCAATGAATGTGCTTTGTTTGTAAGAGAATCATTTCAGTTTTGATGTTGAGCAAAAGCCTTAGTAGAGATCCAAGCACTGATGAAAAAATATTGTAGAGATCCAAGCATTGATGAGAAGCTTCGGTGATCTACCAGTCACAAGATTATCCTTCGCATTTCGCCTTTGTTTTATTTTCTATCCCTTATTTTTGCATGAACCAATTCCTTCGAATTTGATCCATCGGGATGCCCTAAATTTTGCCTAAGTCATTTTATTTTCTTTCATGGAATTTTCATTTTGACTTAGCGGGCGCTTTCCTCTTTTTTTTTGAATGCCCCCTTTTAAATGTTTATCCTTGGATTTTGAATATTGTGACTGCCATGTTTGACTTCGATTTGTAAGCTTCGACTTTGATACGTCCTCGATCTTGAATGATGTGTTGAGGAAAAAAGTGTTGTGAATATTATCTCCATTGCTTCCTCAATCTTGGCTGAACGCGAGGAAGAAGATATGCTTGAACCTTTGCTTTGCTTGATCCTTATGCTTGAACTTTTGCTTGGATTGACTGATTCTCTTGACAACCAAAATACACCATTGAATTAATGGAAATCTACCCTGCCCCTGGTTAAAATCAAGGTTTATTTGAAAAGTAGAAACAAACTCCAACTCCTGGCTCGAGGGGGTGACGAGGGATTAACATTTATATATCTCCACTGTTTGGGTATTGAAACAATGCCTGTACATCCTCGGATCGGTCTTACCTTGAAAGCATATGTTTAGCTGGACTTAGTTATTTGTATTCATCATTCTCCCTTAAGTTTGTTAATAATCCTAAAACCTAGAAAGTTGTAATAGTGAGCGAAATGAATTGACTCCAAAACTTGCATGGTCATCCCAGTAGAATTGCTAATCCGAAGGTAAAACTTTTTATCTTGAGTAACACTTAGCGATCGTAGGGGTTGAAATTCTGAGCATGATAAACACCTATTGATCCTAGGGACAATCTCCTTTGTAGATCCATTGACCTTGTTTTACTCCTTAGTTGATGAACTTGTAGAAGTGAAGGGTAACCTCGAGTTCTCCTTGGACATGTCAAACCTGTTGGGAATAAATCGTTAGCGGTGGGTTTTCGTCGTATCGGAACTTCACGAGTTTCCTTTGACTGAACCTCTTTTGCTTTTTCTAAGGATAGTGTCACACCATTCGCAATCTTCGGAGTTCGTAAATTGATGAGGAAAACATATGACCCTTTTGCCCCTTGGTGTGGGGTTAACACACGTCGCCTTTCCTCCATCGTAGTTATGCATTTTTGTTCAGGGTATTGCCCTAGTTGGATTGACCCTTGGCCCCAGATTATCGCAAAGCGTCCTTGTAAATTTTACTATGTTCGTAGATGAACCCCTTTATGACTAGATCCCACTTGAGTGTATCTATAAGGGAACTTCTTTGTTGAACTAATCCTTGCTCGGTGATAACCTTTGTTGTATTCACAATCTGTTATGAAAAGGCATGGACATGTAACTCATGGCGAAAGGCATCCTCTTTTTTCTTAGTAAGGCTCGTTCCTCCTTTCTCCATAGTTTATGATCCTCTTTGGATTTTTCTTTGTGAGTCTTGGGAAATCAGCTAGCACGGAACGAGTGGATGTAGGCGGAGATGCGAATGTAAATGTATGGATGCATGAAAATGCAAATGCATGCGTATGCGGGAGACTCCCCTTTTTTTTATAACTCCGTGTATGCAATGCAGACGTACGACGTATAATCCTAGGGATAGACTTAGAGGCGACATTAGACCCTAGTGAAATCCTTGCAAGATAGATGTTATGACATGCCAATGGAAATCCCTTAGATTAGGGAGTATGCAGAAGGTAGCGGCTGGTGACCGTTCAAGACAGTCACCAAGTCTCATGGCCATCGAGAAGCCAATCGACATGTACCAATGAAGTTGTCTCTCGTGGGAAGGTTCTCTATGCGGAACACAACCTGTCTAAGGGCGATATCGAATGAAGTAAAATCCCTATTGGAGAGGGATGAAAGATGTATAGATGGAAATCTGAACCCTACAAATTAGAGGGTGCGCGGGAATAAGCACGGGGTGACCGTTCAAGATAGTCACCGAATCGCATGGCCATCGAGAAGCCAATCGACGTGCGTGCTAATGAAGTTGTCCTTTGGGGACGGACGCGTCGTTGTGAAAACACATGGATGTAAAAGAAAATCCCTACAGGCTAGGGAGTACGTAGATGTAAGCACGTGGTGACCGTTCATGATAGTCACTAAGTCTCATGGCCATCGTGAGGCCGATCAACGTATGCTAACGAAGATGTCCTTCGTACGAAGGATGCGATTTTAGAAATATAATCCCTACAGGCTAGGGAACGCGTAGATGTAAGCACATGGTGACCGTTCAAGACAGTCACTAGATCGCATGGCCATCGAGAGGCCAATTGACGTGCGTAAACGAAGATGTCCTTCGTGGGAAGGACACGTGGTTGTAAGAATACAAGGATATATAAGGAAAATCCCTACAGGCTAGGGAGTGCGTAGATACAGGCGCGGAGTGACCGTTCATGACAGTCACTAGGTCTCATGGCCATCGAGAGGCCAATCAACGTGCATAAATGAAGGCGTCCTTCGTGGGAAGGACATGGTCTTAGAAATAGAGTCCCTGTAGACCAAGGAACGCATAGGAATACCTGCAAAATAAGAATGCAAGGCATTCGCAGTATATAAATTGCACATATATAATAAGCACGTAAGCACGTAAGCCCTAGGTTCATAAGTTCGACGTAACGGCTTAGGGTGCCTACCCTTCCCATTGGTATGTTCTAGAAGGTCTCATGGGGTCGTTCGTAGCCGCCGAGACTTTTTGTCTCTTTGGATTTTAGATCAACTCATTGGTCCATGAGGTTCGAATTTTAGGGGTAGGTTCCCAGAGAGATCAGCCAAATACCAAGTCCAGCCCTCAACAAGGTCAAGCCTCGTATCAGACCTTTCCGGATATTCAACCCACTCTGAGTGGAATTATAATAAGACTCGTAGGCGATGTAATTCCCCTCTGGTCTTAAATATAATTCCCACGCTTAGGTTTAATGGCAATTTATATACAACCCAAAATTTACAGTAAAACAAGTAAGCGTTTAAATAAACATTTATTTAAATTACTATGAAAGTTACTGTAAATAAAAACCGTAAATAAATAAATAAATAAATTAAATTTAAATATTTATAAGAACCTGATCCCCAAATCCTGCCATTTGTAGCTAAAAAAAATGCAGTACAACAATAAATATTAACGTAGACAAATATTCATTTAAGTTGTCGTAAATAATGATTGAAAATGGAAATTGTAAATAAATAAATAAATAAATATTTAAATAGAAATAAAAAACCCTAAATCCTAATCCAAAACCCTAATTTTGGCAAATAAGTCAAACCCTAAAAATTCGCCACAAAACCTAAAAAATTAGCCAAAACCTAAACCCTGTCAAAACCTATAGGAGCATAATAGTTCACCATTAAGTGTATCCCCAGCAGAGTCGCCAGCTGTAGCAACCTGCCCTAAAAATGAAGGTTTTAGAGTCGCCACCTATTCTGAAGGGCGAATAGGAAGCCCTACGCAGTATAGAGATCGGGGTAAGATTATTATAATCAGGTCGAGGGAAGGTGTTAGGCACCCTCAACCCTTTCCCATGGCTTTGAATCTAAGGTCAAGTTTTATGGCTAAAATATTAGGATTTAATAGCTAATGAAATGAAAAGGGAAAAATTGAGATTTTAGGGAGGGGGACTCGCCTTGGTTATCCAAGTGCCTACGTATCTCCTTAGGGAGAATCAAAGTCAACGTAGTTCGGGCACAGGGTTGTACGCCTTAGAATTTGATTTGACATGGTTTGAAGTCTTTTTGAATGGCCTATCGTCGTTTTTTTGAAATGCGAAGTTCGAAGGTATTTTGAATTACCTTATCGTAGTTTGAACATCGCAGTATTGAAGGGATGAAAATCCGTAGTATCGTGGTTTAGTGTGTTTTAGATGTTTTGGGCGTACAACCCTGATTTAATATGTCACCGTTAGTTGCGATGATCAATAGGTTTGATCATTATAGTTAACGGATTGAATTGTGCATTGCTGGTTACTCTGATTGATAGACTCGATCGTCGCGGGCAGCAAATTGAATGTATTTTAATTTTGTAATTTTTATCTCTTGTCTAATGCGACTAATAGATTTAGTCGGGTCGAGAAGAGAATTAATTAAGGGTTAATGTTTTCTTTGCCAAATGGGCAGTGGGATTGGGCAAACCCTAATGCTTTGGTAATTTTAATAGGTTTTTTGTGATTTTAATAGCAATTAAAATTAATTAAATCAATTAAGTCGAATAATCGACATAATCGAATAATCGGAAAATATTATGATCCTAACCCTAATCCTAGTTTTATTGTTCTAATCCTATTTTATAAATCTTAATCCTAATTTATATTCTAATTATAATCACTTAATATTTAATCTACATAAACAAATAAAGTAAATAAAATAACTAAAATAAAACCTGGGCATGATCCGGTGTGGTGAAGCCCTGAGGTTCCATGGTGGGGGCGCAGATCCCTGGGCGCTTGATCTTACAGCATTGAAATCCGAGGGTTGAGCACTGAAGGCGCGTGGTATTCCTTTTGCACATGAGCCCCATGCGATCTGTACAGAAGGATTTTTTAAAAATAATGCAAGGGCCAAGGATCGAACCTTCGACCCTTGCGTGAAACCTCAGCCAGTTATAGTTAGTTGTTTAACACCTGCTCATCAATAAACATAAAGAATAAACATTAATTACAAAGAAATAAAGAACCAGGCGCGAAGACCTTCTTCTTCGCTGGTTTTTTTCTACACACGAAGAACCCTTTACCCACAGTTGTCCTACGTTGCTATAGGTCTGCACACCTCAAATTCATCACACGAAGCCGGTAAATTCCGATTAACCAACCAGATACACCAATTCCTATCTCCTGAACTTGAAAACGCATACGGTTTAGCCTAATTTGGTCTCTAATTCATAACCCCAAATTGGAGCTTTACCACCCTAACAATGGTGGATCTTCCTCCTTGTAATGAATTGCAAATTAAAACATACAGAAACGCTCTAAACCATCATATGAATCATTCCAAGCGATCAAAATACGTAAATAATGCGTGAACACGCGAAGACAGGACCGAACTCTATGGAGCCAAACCGTAATCTCACCAGTACGGTTCTGTGTGCGTTTAAGCCTTGAAACTCTTTGGAACAAGTCTGAAATTCGGCCAATCTCTCCTCCTGCCCAAAAATTCCCCCTTCAGTGAAGCTTCACAGGAGTTTTTATACTGAATTTTTTTTAGGTTTCCGAATTTAATTATTGCTGTTACTGTATCATTTAATTTGGGGAAGATTTGATCCAATTTTGTGTGAGAATGTATTCGGACTGATTTACTGATTTAATTCCTAGCTGAGATTTGATGAAGATTGAGATGAAATTGGAAAACTTGAAGATTTGATTTCTTTTGGATGTTTCTAAAAAGCAGTGTTTTAATTTTATTTTACGGTAACAAATAAAATTCCATTATTACATACAATTCTAATAAACTGTAAATTATAATTAATATAAACTAATTTCCTAAAACTAAAATATAGAAATCTAATCATAATAATAACTACTAACAAACTTATTCCCAATAATAATAATAGCCTTAATCCAAATAATAATAATTAAATGTTTAATAATAATACTAAATCCTAATATTAGTAAATAATAATGGTTTTAATAAAATTATAACAATAAAATGAATATTGATTAATTGTTGTAAAAGAAATCAAACCTTCTAAGGATAAATTGAGCCAACTGATTGGGGCCAAATACCTGTTGATTACACCCCTGTTTGAACTCAAAGCGGTTTATAAGAGAATGGGTTTAACAATAGAGATGTTAAACCCCATGACCTTTATTTTAATACCCCTGATGAATTAATAGACGTAGATTTGATTGGGCAAATTTTGGGGTATGACACATTGGTCTTCAGATGTTGAAACATAATATGAGGAAGACTGACTCTCATACCTTTTCCAATGCAGTACAGGATGACCAACTGGTCTTCACTGATGTAGGTTGTAGAGTTTATTTACCTTCTATGATAGAGAGATCCCATAATAATCTTAGCCCAAAACCTGTAGATAGGCTTCAGATCTGTGGTGTGAGGAGAATTTTTACCATTTGTAAACAATTCCAGATTAATCTTCTCCCAGTTAGATCTTCCAAGGAGAGCACCAGTAATACCACTAGTTCCTTCAAGATTGTATAGCTTCCTTATTAGATTCTCAGAGATAACTACTTCATGACCTAGCACGAAGGAAATGATGGCAGTTGGAGTAACAGTGGCATGAATTCAAAATTGTTTAACCAAAGTAGGATAAACTGGTCCAATTAGACGATCAAAGTAGTTTTCCCATCTTTAAATCAACATGCCTGTTTTGATTTTGAAATCATGAGCTTGCAGATTATCAAAATCCACCATAGGTTCACAGGGAACTTCCAGTTCATTGGAGGGAATCAAACACATCTTCAATGGAATAGTTACATATTTCTTTTGTTGTTCTTGTCTTGAAGATGAGACCTTGCGTTGAACGTTTGAAGATGAAGCCATTGAATCACCACTGAGATTACTGGGTTTCGGTTTAGGGTTTTTAAAAAGAGAGAAAAAGAGGCAAAAATGCATAAACAAGGAATAGCGAATGTGAGAGAAAAGAGATGAAATGTATGTGAGATGCGTTTATATAACCACAGATGTGAAATAATATGCAATGTAATTCTGAATGAGAAAGATTACAGAATTTGAATCAAGTCACAATTAATGTTGAATGATGTTAGGGTAAAACGTGATATTTGAAATAATTTGCACAGTTACCTAGGGAGGCGTCTCATCAACTGCACGCATGCTTGTCCCTTTAGAGTGGACACGTGTTCATCTTCTAGAATAGCTGGAGACAGCTGTTTTGCTTTAAAAGAAATTTTGAGTCAACTTAGACATATGAAACGTTAGTAATAACAGAATCAGAGTATCAAACTAATCAACATTTTTAGAATATTTGATAAGAAAATAAATAATCATTTCACATCTATTCCATATATCAGATCTTCTCATCCTTTCACTCTGGGCATAAATCTATACTGATATTCTTTAGAATGAACTTAAACCTATCTTTAGCAAGGGGTTTTGTAAAGATATTAGCCCATTGATGGCCTGTATCAACGAAGTTTAAAGAAAGAACACCCTTCTGAACATAGTCCCTAATAAAATGACGTTTAATCTCAATATGTTTAGCTTTAAAATGAAGAATTAGATTCTTAGATAAACAAATAGCAGAAGTATTATCACAGAAGATAGAAATGTTACTCTCATATATCTGATAATCTTCTAGCTGACTCTTCATCCAGAGCATCTTTGTACTACATCCAGCAGCAGCAACGTATTCTGCTTCTGTTGTAGAGAGGGCAATTGTAGCTTGCTTCTTGCTGTACCAAGAGATCAGATGACTTCCCAGAAACTGACAGCTTCTAGAAGTACTTTTTCTTTCAACTCTATCTCCAGCATAATCAGCATTACAATATCCTACTAAGTTGTATTCTTTAGATCTTATGTAGACTAAACCAACATTAGTAGTACCTTTCAGATACCTCAGAATTCTCTTAACAGCAGTTAAGTGAGATTCTCTAGGATCTGATTGGAATCTTACACACAGATAAACACTGAATAAAATATCAGGTCTAGAAGCAGTAAGATATAGAAGCGATCCAATCATACCTCTGTAGAGCTTCTGATCTACCTTCTTACTTACCTCATCCTTACCTAATACACACGTTGGATGCATATGAGTCTTTGCTTCTTTGCTTTCTGAAAGATTAAACTTCTTCAGAAGTTCTTTCACATACTTGGTCTGAAAGACATAAGTTCCTTCAGAAGTTTGATTAATCTGGATCCCAAGGAAATACTCGAGTTCTCCCATCATGCTCATTTCAAACTCTGCCTGCATAGACTTAGCAAACTCCTTTCCAAGTGTAGCATTAGATGTTCCAAATATAATATCATTAACATATATTTGACAAATTAAAATATCCTTTTTAAAGGTTTTACAGAAGAGAGTTGTGTCCACTTTTCCTCTAGTGAAACCATTATCCAGAAGGAAAGAACTTAATCTTTCATACCAAGCTCTAGGAGCTTGCTTCAGTCCGTATAATGACTTCTTTAGTTTAAAAACATGTTCTAGAGACTTAGAGTCTTCAAAACCAGGAGGTTGATGGACATAGACTTCTTCATCTATATAACCATTTAAGAAGGCACTCTTAACATCCATCTGATAAAAAGTGATGTTATGTTGAGTGGCAAATGAAATTAATAAGCGAATATATTCTAACCTGGCCACTGGTGCAAAACTTTCTGTATAGTCAATGCCTTCTTGCTGACTATAGCCCTAAGCAACCAGTCTGGCTTTATTTCTTACAACTTCTCCTTTTTCGCTTAGCTTGTTTCTGAAGACCCACTTAGTTCCAATGATGTTAAATCCTTTTGGTCTTGGAACCAGATCCCAAACATCATTCCTTGTAAACTGATTTAGTTCTTCTTGCATGGCAATTATCCAGTCAGCATCTTCCAGAGCTTGATCAATAGAAGTTGGCTCAAATAGAGATACTAGACCAAATTGACATTCTGCATTGTTCTTAAGGAATACTTTTGTTCTCATGGGATCATCTTTCTTTCCAATGATAACATCTTCTGAGTGAGCAGAGTTGAGTCTAGAAGATATTTTGGGTGTTGGCTCTTCAGATATTCTGAGATTCTCTAAAGAAACAACAACTTGATCTTCTAAAACTTTGCTTCTGGGTTCTTCATGATCTGAGTTAGAGATATCTATATCTGCAAAATTTTCAAACTGCTTTGGCTTTTCAAGACCAAGCTTATCATCAAATCTGATATTGATTGATTCTTCAACAACCAATGTTTCAGTATTGTATACTCTGTAGCCTTTAGAGCGTTCAGAATATCCAAGAAGGAAACACTTTTGTGCCTTAGAGTCAAACTTATGCAGATGATCTTTAGTGTTCAGAATATAACATACACATCCAAATGGATGGAAATATGATATGTTGGGCTTTCTGTTCTTCCACAATTCATAAGGAGTCTTATTAAGAATAGGTCTTATGGAGATTCTATTCTGAATATAACATGCAGTGTTAGATGCTTCTGCCCAGAAATGCTTAGCCATATTGGTTTCATTGATCATGGTTCTGGCCATTTCTTGTAGAGTCCTATTCTTTCGTTCTACAACTCCATTTTGCTGTGGAGTTCTAGGACAAGAGAAATCATGGGAAATACCATTTTCTTTGAAATAGATTTCAAAGAATCTGTTCTCAAATTCACCACCATGATCACTTCTAACCTTTATGATTTTACACTCTTTCTCAGATTGGATCTGAGTGCAAAAATCAAGGAACACTGTATGTGACTCATCCTTGTGTTTCAAGAACTTTACCCAAGTCCATCTGCTATAGTCGTCTACGATGTCTAATCCATATTTCTTCCCTCTGATTGATGCTGTTTTGACTGGGCCAAAAAGATCAATGTGCAGAAGTTCTAGCGACCTAGAGGAAGAGACAACAGTCTTAGACTTGAATGCAAGTTTTGAAAACTTCCCTTTCTGACATGCTTCACAAAGAGCATCTGATTTGTATTTCAGATTGGGGAGTCCTCTGACCAGATTAAGTTTGTTAATCTGAGAAATCTTTCTCAAACTAGCATGACCTAATCTTCTGTGCAAGACCCACTGCTCTTCACTAACAGACATAAGGCAAGTTACCTTATGATTCTTAAGATCTTGAAGATCAATCTTGTAAATGTTGTTCTTTCTCTTGCCTGTAAATAGGATTGAGCCATCCTTCTGACTGATAGCTTTATAAGACTTTTGATTGATGATTATGTCATAACCATTGTCACTTAATTGACTTATGGACAATAAGTTATGAGCTAATCCATTGACTAGCAGAACATTAGTTATAGAGGGAGAGTTACCAATGCATATGGTTCCAGAGCCAATGATTTTGCCCATCTGGTTCCCTCCAAACTTTACTTCTCCAGCATATTTAAGCACCAGGTTTTGGAACATAGACCTTTTTCCCGTCATGTGCCACGAGCACCCAGAGTTCAGGTACCATGACATGTTTTCCTTTGTCTTCTTGGCTGCCAAGGATATCTGCAACAGGAATTATCTTTTCCTTAGGTACCCACATTCTTTTGGGTCCTTTTGGGTTAGTCTTCCTCAAGTTCTGATTGAACTTAGGTTTAGCATGAAAATTAACAGCAGGTACAGCATGATATTCCCTATTCTGAATAACATGATATTTTCTAGGATGTGCAACATGCTTCTTGGTGTGTGCAATGTGGAAACTTTTAGCATGTGATGTGAGCCTAATATCATGAGAGTGGCCATACTTGAATTGATCATACAGAAGTTTGTATGTGATTTTCATCTCATCAACAGGTTCAAGTTTATATGGGGTTTCACCCTCATATCCTACGCCAACTCTTTTGTTTCCACTAACTGCATATACCATAGAGGCTAGCTGACTTCTGCCTATACCTCTAGATAGAAACTTCCTGAAACACAAGTCATATTCCTTAAGAATATTGTTCATGCTTGGAATAGATTTTTCTAAAATAGAAGATGATTCAACATCTTTAGATTGTTTTAAAACTTTTTCCTTAAGTTCAGCATTTTCTATTTCAAGCTTCTTAGTTTCAGATGCAAAGAGCTTTTTCAGCTTCTTGTATTTGATACTAAGTTGAGCCTTGATTTCAAGAAGTTCAGTTAGACTAGAAACTAACTCTTCTCTAGAAAGTTCAGAAAATACCTCTTCGGAATCTGAGTCTGATGTAGATTCTGATACATCATCAACAGTGGCCATTAGCGTTATGTTTGCCTACTCATCTTCAGAGTCTGACTCTTGATCAGAAGAATTTGAATCATCCCAAGTAGCCATTAAGCCTTTCTTCTTTTCAAACTTTTTCTTGGGCTTTTCCCTCTGAAGCTTTGGACACTCATTCTTGTAATGTCCAGGTTCCTTGCATTCATAGCATGTCACCTTCTTCTTGTCAGATCTTCTGTGTCCAGAAGATTCTCCTCTTTCTGGCCTTTTGACGTTCTTGAAGTTCTTGAACTTCCTCTATTTGCTTTTCCAGAGTTGATTTACTCTTCTAGAGATCATACAAGAATTCATCTTCTTCTTCTTCTTCTGATTATGATTCTTCAGAATCTTCTTCTTCAGCCTGAAAAGTGTTAGTGCATTTTTTATTATTAGATTTTAACGCAATTGACTTACCTTTCTTCTGAGGTTCATTTGCATCCAGCTCTATTTCATGACTCCTCAGAGCACTGATCAGCTCTTCTAGTGACACTTCATTAAAGTTCTTGGCAATCTTGAATGCAGTCACCATTGGGCCCATTCTTCTGGGCAAGCTTCTGATGATCTTCTTGACATGATCAGTCTTGGTGTAGCCTTTATCTAGCACTCTTAATCCAGCAGTCAGAGTCTGGAATCTTAAGAACATTGCTTCAATGTTTTCATCTTCCTCCATCTTGAAAGCTTCATACTTCTAGATTAATGCTAAGGCCTTTGTCTCTTTAACTTGAGCATTACCCTAATGAGTCATTAAGGATTCAAAGATATCATGAGCAGTTTCTCTGTTTTTTATCTTCTCATATTCAGCATGAGAGATAGCATTTAGCAATATTGTTCTAGACTTGTGATGGTTCTTGAAGTCTTTCTTCTGAGCATCACTCATGGCTTGTCTTGACACCTTGAGCATTAACAGGATATGTGTAACCATCCAGCACTAGATCTCATAAGTCACCATCTTGACAAAGAAAGTAACTTTCGAGTCTATCTTTCCAATACTCAAAGTTTTCACCGTCAAAAACTGGTGGTCTATTATAGCCATTGAAACTATTGCTTCCATTACCATTGTTGCTTTGTTCAGGTGTAGGAGTAGATGAAGTTGTTTCAACCATATTGACTTTGTGTTTTTCTCCCTAAATCTTTTTCCTAACACGGTTAAGTGCTTGCACCTAGAACCGGCGCTCTGATGCCAATTGAAGGATAGAAAAACACTTAGAAAGGGGGGGTTTGAATAAGTGTGACTTTAAAAACTTGTAAGATAAAAACAATGAACACAAGTATTTTTATCCTGGTTCGTTGTTAACGAAACTACTCCAGTCCACCCCCTTAGAGTGATTTACCTCAACTGAGGATTTAATCCACTAATCCAACTGATTACAATGGTTTTCCACTTAGATAACCTCTAAGTCTTCTAGAGTCTACTGATCACAACTTGATCACTCTAGGAATCCTTTTACAATCAATGTAAAAAATAACGTTTACAAGAGTATGATTTGCTTCTAATAAAGCTGTAATCACAACTGTGATATTTCTCTTAAGTTCTAAGCTTAACACTCACTAAATATTACAAGAGTTTGTGAGGTTGAAGATGAAGTTCGTTAGTTTTGAATTTGACAGCGTTTCAGTATATTGCACAAGTGTTCTACTTTGCTTCTGATCAGAACTTCTATTTATAGGCGTTGAGAGAAGATGACCGTTGGGTTGCATTTAATGCTTTACGTGAAAAGTACAACGCTCCATTTAATGTTTCACACTTTTGTCAACTACCTCGAGCCATGCTTTTGCCGCTTTTACTAACTTTGCCTTTTGTAGCTTCTAACGTTCCTTTTGTCAGTCAGAGATTAGACTTAGTAGCCTGTCATCCTGTACTTTCTTCTGGACTCAGATTTGTAGATAACAACGTTTGAATTCCAGAGTCAACAACTTGGTGCAGAGCATCTTCTTGTCTTCTGACTTTGAAGAGCTTGAGCGTGATACCATTCAGAACTTCAGTGCTTTTGCTTCTGACTTCGTGTTCTTCTGATGCTTCATAGTTCTTGTTCTGATTCTGCCTGACCATCTTCTGATGTCTTGCCAGAGCATGTTCTGATGTAGCCATCCAGAACCTTTTGAGTCAGTGTTTTTGAGCGCTGCTTTGTGCATACTCTATATATATTTCCTGAAATGGAAAATGCAAAGGATTAGAGTACCACATTGTCTTATACAAAATTCATATATAATGTTATCATCAAAACATAGAATATTGATCAGAACAAATCTTGTTCTAACAGGAAGTAATGAAAATTTATCATAAGCCATAGCCATGCTTGGAAAACAATTCAACATATTTATTAAAAGGGTTGATCAGAAGTCCAGATCCAATGTCAAGAACACTTCCAATGACATCAGCAAGACCTATGATCATAGAAGAAGATTCAAAGTCGAAGAGAAGCCAAATCAAGGAAAAGGGGTTCAGTGTCATGGATGTGAAGGATATGGATACATTAGAGCTGAATGTCCTACCTATCTCAAAGAGCAAAGGAAAGGTATGTCTGTCACCCGATCTGATGGAGACTCAGATAGTAATGCTGAAGAGGAATGTGCTGCTCTAACAAGTGTGTGTACACTTGAATACAAATACGGCAAAGAGGATCCTACCTTTGAAGAACTGGCTGCCTCATACAATAATCTTAGAGTCAATAGTACTGAATTGTGCAAATTAAGGGAGAAGCAAAAGAAAATTATAGAAGAGTTGGAAGTCAAGAAGAAAGAACTTTTAGCAACAATAACACATCTCAATGGTGAAGTTAGCACACTCAACTTCAAACTAGATCAGATGTCAAGATCAATTAGAATGCTGAACAATGGGACTGACTCCCTGGAAAAGATTCTTGAACTTGAACAGGAAGTAGGGAATATGTCTGGATTAGGATTTATGAAAAAACCTGAACCCAATATGGGGTGGAAAAGGTTAGAACCTAAAGCTCACCATGTCAATCAGACGTCAGCATCGATGTCACGACATCATGAAATGAGAAACTGGAACCAAACAAAGAAGAAATTTCAGAAATGGAGATGCCACTACCGTGGAAGGTTTGGCGACCTAAAACCGTTCTGCTACAAACTGTTTGGTTACCCCTATCAAACAGCTCAGGACAATCTCAAGCAGCATAACCCTATCAAGAAACAACAATGGGTTGCCAAAGGTTCTGCATTGATTGCTCATACCTCCTTGAGGGTGTCAACCAAAGGAGACTGGTATTTTGATAGTGGATGTTCAAAACACATGACAGGAATGAAAAACTTGTTAGAAGAGATCAAATGGGTAGGAAAGCTAGAACATTCAAGAGCCTCTCGACTAGACAGTGTTCTGCTGGTCAAAGGACTAGCTGCAAACTTGATCAGCATCAGTCAACTGTGCGATCAAGGACTAAGAGTCAGATTTACCAAAGATGAATATGTGGTCACTAATGAAGAAAATTTAGAGTCATGAAGGGAATGAGATCCAAAGACAACTGTTACTTGTGGGAACCCAAAACAGCAAGTCATTCATCTATATATTCCTTGGCAAAAGAAGAAAAAGAGGTTAGAATGTGGCATAAAAAACTGGGTCATCTACATCTGAGAGGAATGAAAAAGATCATAAACAAGGAAGTTGTGAGAGGAATTCCAAAACTACAGATTGATGAAGGCAAAGTGTGCGGAGAATGTCAGGCTGGCAAGCAAACCAGGACTCCTCATCCAAAGATTAGTCAACTCACTACTTCCAAAACCTTGGAACTGTTGCATATGGATCTAATGGGACCAATGCAAGTGGAAAGTCTTGGAGGGAAAAGGTATGCATATGTGGTGGTTGATGATTACTCCATATACACATGGATAAGCTTCATTAGAGAAAAATCAGATGTGTTTGAGGTGTTTAAGGAGCTCTGCACCAGACTGCAAAGAGAAAGGGAAAGCACTGTCACCAGAATCAGGAGTGATCATGGAAAGAAATTTGCTGAATTCTGCTCAACTAAAGGGATCATTCATGAATTTTCTTCTCCTATCACGCCTCAACAAAACGGAGTGGTAGAAAGGAAAAACAGGACTATTCAAGAATCAGCCAGAGCGATGATACATGCAAAAAAGCTACCTATGTACTTTTGGGCCGAGGCTATGAACACAGCCTGCTATGTCCATAACAGAGTAACATTGAGAAACGAAGCCTCCTATACTCTCTATGAACTCTGGAGAGGTAAGAAACCAACTGTCAAGTACTTTCATGTGTTTGGTAGCAAGTGCTATATCTTGACAGATCGTGACCAAAGAAGAAAAATGGACTCCAAAAGTGATGAAGGTATATTCTTGGGATACTCCACAAACAGCAGAGCCTATAGAGTATTCAACACCAGAACACAAGTGTTGATGGAATCCATCAATGTTATTGTTGATGATCAACATGGAGAATTCGATGTCACAAAGAATATCGAAACATTCCTTGAAATTCAGGCTGAACAGACAGACCAACCTGAAGTGAGTAATGAGACTCCTTCAGAACCAGAACCTAAAGCAATCAGCAGAGATCCATCTATCAGAATTCAGAAAGATCACCCCAAGGAACTTATCATAGGAGATCTCAACAGTGGAATAATGACCAGATCAGGAGGAACTATAGCCAACTCCTGCTTTGTGTCCAAAATTGAACCAAAAAATGTGAAGGAATCCTTGACAGATGAATTTTGGATCAATGCCATGCAAGATGAACTTGCACAGTTCAAAAGAAATGAAGTATGGGAACTGGTACCTAGACCAGAAGGAACAAATATCATTGGTACCAAGTGGATATACAAGAACAAGTCTGGTGAACAATGGGTCATAACCAGAAACACAGCCAGGTTAGTAGCACAAGGATACACTCAAGTAGAGGGAGTAGACTTTGATGAGATTTTTGCACCTGTAGCAAGACTTGAGTCAATCAGGCTACTACTAGGAGTAGCCTGCATCTTGAAGTTCAAGCTATATCAAATGGATGTAAAAAGTTCCTTTCTAAATGGATATTTGAATGAAGAAGTATATGTGGAACAACCTAAAGGCTTTGCTAATCCAAATATGCCTGATCATGTCTACAAACTAAGAAAATCTCTCTATGGTTTGAAACAAGCTCCCGGAGTTTGGTATGAAAGGTTAACTCAATTTCTGACCTCTAATGGA
Source organism: Vicia villosa (assembly GCF_029867415.1). Taxonomy (NCBI): domain Eukaryota; kingdom Viridiplantae; phylum Streptophyta; class Magnoliopsida; order Fabales; family Fabaceae; genus Vicia; species Vicia villosa. Next base: position 57,903 of record NW_026705832.1, on the reverse strand, counting down.
TATAAGAAAGGAGGAATAGACAAAACCCTCTTTGTAAAGAATGCAGATGGAAGAATCATGATTGCATAGATATATGTGGATGACATAGTGTTTGGGGGAATGTTTGATGCAATGGTAAACCATTTTGTCAGTCAAATGCATACTGAGTTTGAAATGAGTATGGTTGGAGAATTGACTTACTTCCTTGGACTTCAAATCAATCAAATAGAAGACTCCACCTTTTTGTCTCAAAGCAAATATGCCAAGAACATAGTGAAAAAGTTTGGAATGGATAATGCGAGTCACAAAAGAACTCCTGCACCAACACATCTAAAGCTATCCAAAGATGAAGGGGCATAAGTGTTGACCAGAGTTTGTATATGAGCATGATTGGAAGCTTGTTATATCTAACAGCCAGCAGACCAGATATTGCATTTGCAGTTGGAGTATGTGCCAGATATCAAGCAGATCCAAAGGTAAGTTACTTAAACCAAGTCAAGAGAATCTTCAAATATGTAAATGGAACTTCTGACTATGGCATATTGTACACTAACGAGAGTGACCCTATTCTGACTGGATATTGAGATGCTGACTGGGCTGGAAGTGCTGATGACAGAAAAAGCACATTTGGAGGATGTTTCTTCCTAGGAAACAATCTTATATCATGGTTTAACAAGAAACAAAATTGTGTCTCATTAGCAGCTACTGAAGCAGAATTCACAGCAGCTAGTAGTAGCTATTCTCAACTGGTTTGGATGAAACAAATATTGACTGAATATAATGTTTCACAGAATGTCATGACTTTGTATTGTGACAATCTCAGTGCTATCAACATCTCCAAAAATCCAATTCAGTCTAGCAGAACCAAACATGTTGATATTCGACTGTGATACCCTAATTTTGACCCCCCTGAGATATCACACCTTTAGACATTTCATCAGACTCAAGACAAGTACTCAGAGCAGTCACTTTTTCATCTGGTACCTAATCAAGGATGATCAAGGACAAAGGAGTTTAGGCAAAGGATCAATCAATATGAGAAGGACTTCTAGTACAATCATGGGACTCATATGATTCATTTACCCACCTATGTTAATTAGACATCAGTCATCAGGGCTCCGGTTTGCTCAGATCACCAGGCTAGGGTTTTGGGCTTTAAGCAAGGCACCAAAAATAATTAATTTCCCTAATTAGTTCTCCGAACTACAAAAAGCTCTGACTTCCATTGGGGATATGTAGGCATGAGGTTCACAAGGAATCTCAGCGAGCTAATAAAAATCCAAAAATAGTTTGTCTCTCTTTCTTTTAATTCAATTCAATTCCTTCTCCTAACACAAAGGAGAAACTTTCCCAATCAATAAGCAACAAACACAAACACATAGACACAGAGAAGGTTCCCGTAGAGTACTACGGATATGTAGGGTGCTTAAAACCTTCCTTATGTATAACCGACCTCCCAGACTCCAGAATTTCTAGTCTAGGTGAATCCCCACACTTAGCAAACTCCTAGGGTTTATTTGAGATCTTTTTCCTCTTCCTCTTTCGTAGGATAATTAAAAAGTGTCGTCCTCCCAAGTGAAACGGGGAGGTAAAAAAACGACACCACACCGACATCAATTTATTAGAGAACTCGTAGAAGACAAGGTAATTTTCTTAGAACATGTGACCACTGAACTTCAGCTGGCTGACATTTTCACAAAAGCTCTTGATGCTACACGGTTTGAAAACTTGCGGAGCAATTTAGGAATTTGCATCCTTGAGGAACCATAATTTAAAAAATAATAATTTTTTTTTGGGGAGAAGACAATTGTTTGCTTTGGCAACTTTTATGGCCAAACAGGGGGAGAAGTAGTATTGTCACCCCAGAACAACAAGTATGTGGTGTTTGTGTGATCAACAATTCTGATGTGCGTATTTTGTGTTGATCTGTTTGTGCTTGTGCTGCTCTTATGGTGAGATTGGTTAAGTTATGTGAGCACTGTGTGCATACTGGTGGTGTATGCTGTCTATACTGTATTAGCTCTGATTGTGTTTTGTTTGTTTTGTTTCTGCTGCAAGTGTTTCTCTGATATAGTGTGATTGTAGATGTTTTTCATGTTGGCTGCATTTGTGGTAAAACATACCTGCGTGTTTAATGTCTTGACTGATGTCATGACATGTTTTATATTGTGCTATGCAGGTTACATATGTGTTAAGCTAATACAGGTTCTGTTAGTGAATGTCATGACCGATGTTATGACATCCTTGTCTGACAGCAGGAGCTGTTATATTTTATTAATTGTGTTTCCTGATTTCTCTCAATCTACAATTTAGGAAACCTTTTATTGTGTGCTGAATAATTCGTCTAGATGATTTCACTGACAGCACATTCTGTAACAACCAGATGGCGTGTAAATTAGGTTAACTTGGTTAACCCTAATTTGTTTCTAAAAAAGCCCAAGGCCCAAGAGTTGCATATAAGAAGACTGCAATCCTAATTTGGAACGCAGAGAGAGTAAATTGTTAATTGTGAAGAACCGTAGTTCTGTAGCTGTCTCTTGTACTCCAAGCAATTGTCTCTTAATGATTGTATTGGAATAGGATGTGTTTGTTAATTATCACTCTAAGATTTTAAGCACGAGTGTGTGTGTGTCTTGATTGAAGCTTTTAAGCAGATCAAGGTGTGTTTTTGAAGTGTGTCTTCGCTCTAAATTTGTTTAATGTTTATTTGTAATCATTGTTGTGATTGAGGGGGAGTGAGTGGAGATACTCAGGTCTAGGAATAGATTGGAATTACATTGGGTAGGTTTTAAGTGAGGAGTTGTAAACGGGGGAGTTTAACTCCGAATTAATTCTGCTTATGTTGGATTCCCTCCCTGGCTTGGTAGCCCCCAGAGTAGGTTGTTTGAACCGAACTGGGTAAACAATTCAGTGTGTTCTTTATTGTTTTTATGCGTTTTTGTTTTAACGGTTTGTGTTGTGTAATTGTGGATGTCATAACATCCAGTAAGACATCCAGCGTGAGTTACTAGAATTTTCACATTGTTTTCATATAATTTTTTTGATTCATTCATCACCTTCGATCCATCTTTGTTACATATCTATGCCTACGCGCATTGCTCCACTCGGTCAGCCAGCTAACATTGATTCTTACTACTATGTTCATCCAAGTGAGGATCAAAATTCTATTTGCATTTCTTCAAAGCTAAATGGATCCAACTATCTTGCATGGAGTAAATCAATGTAGCGAGCTTTAGGTGCGAAGAATAAACATCAATTTGTCGATGGAACAATTGACATTGCTCTTCACTATGATCTCCATCGCAATCAATGAGAAATGTGCAATTACTTAATTCATTCCTTGCCATTGAATTTTTTTCTGACCAAATTTCACCCCTCACCCTTTTTCAGGTCAATGTCATTGATGTATGGACTAAACTGAAATAACAATTTTCGAAAGTTGACCACATTCATATTTTTACACTTCGATCTTCCATCAATAGCTTGAAACAAGCATCTAAATCTGTCATGGATTACTTTATTGAGTTAAAAGAATTATTGGAAAAACTCAATGAACATCATCCTTTCTTTGCATGTTCATGTGTGCATCAACGCATATGCTTAGCTATGTTGAATATTTATGCATATCGACATAAAGATCAAGTAAAGTTGTTTTTAAGTGGCCTAATATTAACATGAAATTATCGACATGCTAAGATCATCAAAGAGAATAGGATGCTGAGATGATACATAGTTAAAATGTGAGAACATATGGTTATATGATTCATGTTGGTAGTTTTTTACTATCAAAGTTCGACGTGCTAACCCTAAGGTATTGTTTACTGAAATCAAGGGTAAACAAATTGGCACACTCGGTGGGACCCTTTTGTACAAATTTTCTAATTTTTCCAAGTATTATATTCTTTTATTACAAATTGTTCTGCATGCATGAAATGTTCTTAATTGTTATGTATGTATGCGTTTGAGAAGTGGTAAAGCTCTTCCTAAAGTGACGCGTCCTCTTAGAATAACCTCCCTACTTCTAACCCATAGTAAAATTACCAAAATGCAAGAGAACAAGCGGTCTGGTCAATGAGTGGAGATGCAGTTATTTCGACCCATGTTAGAATAATGGCTCCTACAATGTCATCGACGTTAGTATTGCCGATACTATTTGATGGGGGGAATTTCCTCACGGCAATCATTTATTCTCCTCACTAACCCCACGGTTATAAGACAAACTCTGATGGACCCTGAGCTACCTTATCTTCCAAGTTGCTCTTCTCCTATGGGTGGTGAGGAATATCCATATGGTATGCCACAAGTAATGATAGCAGACCTACTAACATGTGCGTCGATTTATATAGAGAAACTGTTCATTATGTCCAAAGACTCTTTTAGATTTTCTATATTCTCTCTTGGGACATTCTTATTCTTATCTCCCTTTCTTGTTTGATAATTTTTATCTTAGGAGTCGATTAGTGTGCCACACTCCATGTATGGTTGAGAGTTGTTAGAGTGTCCAACAATGACATCTTTTTTTGGTTTTTCAACATAATTTATATCATAAGAAAATTCGTATACAACATATATGTCTGATTTCCTTTGAGGATGCATCTTTATGTGGCGTTGGTAGAAAAACTATAACATACATCGCAAATTCAAAAAAAAGGAAATATTATGTTATTAACAAACAAACTAATGGTAAAGGAAGGAAGAGGTGTGATAATCACGGGCTTGATGTGAACCAATGTTGTAACACATAAGTAATTTATCTTGCTTCCTCTTACAGATCAGTAGTCTAGTCCCCTTGCCCTTCCAAGAGACTTCCACTATAACTGAATATGATTACAAGTTTCTCTAGCACACAAGCAAGAGAGTTCTAATGCCTAAACATACAAGTAATGGACTTAAATGCTCAAGCACACAAGAAAATGACTTTTTATTTCTCAAGCACACAAGTAAGAAACTTCTGATTTCTCTAGCACACAAGCAAGAGACTTTACAAATGCTAAGCATACAAGCAAGAGACTTCACAAATGCTCAAGCAGACAAGCAAGAGACTTCACAAATTCTCAAGCACACAAGTAAGAGACTTCCCAAATTCTCAAGCACACAAGCAACAGATTTCACTACTCAAACACGTAAGTAAGAGACTTCTAACAATCTATCTAACAGACAAATGACAATGATAGAATGATAGTTACACTTGATATACAATCATAGGTCTAAATAGATTACAACATAGAAAACTCTAAGACTTGAGAACTTATAATAATGTATAATGTTAAGAAGTTCTAAGTTAGCTTATACTCTTTGTTTTAATAGAATAACTTCTCTTTTTCTTGTCACGGCGTAGTGTTGTATGTCTCTCGAAATCTTCAGCTCCATTTATAGAGTTCCATGAAAGAGTTGTTGAAGAGATCTTCAAGCACAAGAAAGAGGTTGCAAAGCTTCCTCAAATGGATAATTTTGTTGCATATTCATCTAAGCTTCCTTTCCTACAAAAGGAATTATCATTTATAAACGTTTACGCTTCTACAAATTTCTATTGAGTTATTGCATGACCAGAGTAAGACAAAATTACCTTAGAGTCTGATAGCAACGTGTCAGTACTTCCTTGGTTCATGAGCTTCGATTGGGTTCAGGTTCTGGTCCTTCAGAGTCTGAGTCTTAGCTTCTGATGCTCCAGACTTTGACTCTTAAAAGGTTGGCTTGTTTAGAGTCTAGAGACATCATATTCTAATCATTTTGATTAGAAGTTGCACACTTGAACTTAAAAAGCTTCCTCAATTGTTCATTGCAGTTTCAGATTTGACTTTCAACCAGAGTATTGATCTCTGTACTTGCACACTTGAACACACATTAGTCTACCCAATTGTTCTTCAAATACTTAGTTTTCATTCAAACCCTATGGATATGGTATAAACCAATTTTGTTCCAACAATCACCCCATTTTTTATGATGCCAAACACGAGTATTTAAGAACAATGGTGGTTAATTTAATTAACTTTCTGACATCAGGGTACGAGGTTTGTAAGCTCCCCTTGAGTCTAATAGTCTTAAGGGTGTGGTTTGTAAGCTCCCTCAATGTCCTAGCCAGGTTAATTAAATTTTTCATTGAATCACAATAAAACAAATCTTCAAAATTAAGCATAAACAAATTTAAATCAATCAGGTTCAAATGCTTAAATACTTATCCTTCTTCTCCCCTTTTCTGCCATAAAAAAAGAGATAATAAAGAACAGAAAAGAATCTAGTTTATCCATATTATCATGTTTAGAGACCATGTTTACTTGAATGGTAGCAACATAAGCTAGTTTAGTTTCTAAAGGCTTTTCCTTCTGACTGGACGAGGCTACAAAATCAGATTATAGAATTTTTCAGATTCTGCAAAGCAGAAACCGCAAAAGTTGTAAGAGAGTCCCACTAAGCAGCATAAGTAACAAAATCAGATGTTGTGAGTCTCTCATCAACTAGTTCATGCATTCCATCAAAAAAAATAGTTTTACATTCTTCCATATGGTTCGGGATAAGGGAGGGAAGGGTTAAGGGTTCATATTTTGGAGGATTTGAATGATTTTGGTGAGACTCTTTCTCTAGAGAGGATAATTGGTATTGTTATCATTATAATTTCTGTTTCTGCTGAAAAAGGATCTTGACAAGGTTTGGATTGTGTTTTAGGTGCAGAATAAGCTTAGTCTGGGTTAGTTTGTTCAAATTCAATTTTATGGTGGGTTTGAATAAACTAGTTATGGACAATTTCTAATAGATTTTTGGCTTGGATATCTTGTTCAGATTTAGTTTGAAGTTCAAATGATGGTAGATGTTTAGATTGAAATTGAACAAGATAAGATAAAAGTATAGGTACATAAGTAATAGCTTAGTGAAAAGGTGAAAGCTTTGATTGTGAAGAATCAGAGGTAGATGATAAGGCTGATTTAGGACTGGTTAAGGAGGTGGTAGATTGTTCGGGAGTAACAAAATTTTCTGGGATAGGATCCATGATTTAATCAGGTTGTGTCATGGTGTTCTGAGGAGGGGCAGTTCAGATTATGTGATAAAGTATTACTCTAAATGTCTAGACAAATTGCTAAAGCAGATGGTGCCTTTAAAGTATCCAGAAGTTGAGCAATGGTATGCGAATCAGAATCATATGAAGTCTGATATTTTTTGAAAGAGTGTGTTCACATGATTCATAGGGGGTTGGTGAGATGTGATTGCGGTGATTGGAAGAATCTAGATTTCTCTTAGAGATAAGATGCATAGATATACTATTGATTTTTAAGATGGATCTAGCGATAGAAATTCTCATCCTCAAAAAGATATGCAACAACCTTATCCTTGAGGGTAGATGTTATCATTTCTCACTACTAGAAATTTGGTCTACGGCCACGCTAAAATTGTCCACAGCTCAGAAACTGTGGCCACATATATGATTTAGCCATGATTATCAAAGCGTAGACGTATGTTATAGAAATATTGAATCCGGAGTGTAAAACTGTGGCCTGTATAACGGTAGATATTTTAAGCCGCAACTAAGAAACCGAGGCATATAATTTTCAGTTCAAACTGTGGCCAAAACCCCAAAAAAAACCCCTCCAAAAGTTCCCTCCTTTTTTTTTAGTTTCCCTCTATATCTTTTAATATTTTCTTTTCTATTTTTTTTAATTAAAAAAAAGAAAAAAAATGAAAGAACACGAACAAACACTCCATCTCCCAAAGCCATATGAACAAAAAACACGCACACTCTGAAAACTCCATCTCCCAAAACTATCTCGCTTCGCCGCTCCACCGCTCCGCCGCTGCTGCCACCTCCATTGCTTACAGGTTAGTTTCTTCATCTTCATCTCTGCTTTCATCTCTGCTTCACCTTCATCTCACGAACCCTAACCCTCTTCATCTCACGAACCCTAACCCTCTTCATCTCACGAATCCTAACTCTCTTCATCTCACGAACCCTAACTCTCTTCATGTCACGATTCTCTGTTCGTGTTCCTCATCTTCTCTATCGTCTCCTCTGATTTTGTTTGGACCTAATATATATTTTGTTTTGCAGTTGAGGTACCAAAGCTTCTGGAGGCTTCCTCTATTCATCTGGGTACGATTCTCTTCTCTGTTCGTGTTCCTCATCTTCCCTCGTCTCCTTTGATTTTTTTGACCTAATATATATTTTGTTTTGCATGTGAGGTACCAAAGCTTCTGGAGGCTAATACGGTAGGGTTTCTTTTTGACCTAATCTATGTTTAAACAAATTCTACTACTGATGTTTGGATAGTGTGATTTGATGCATGTTTTGTTTTGACCTAATCTACTGAGGGCTTCATTTTGACCTAATCTCTGCATTGTTATATCTGTTGTTGTTATTTATGTTAGATTTTGTTATGGTGATTTGAAACTGAGAGAGGCACTGAGTTTATGTTAGATTTTGTTATGGTGATTTAGGTTAGATTTTGTTAGGGTTGAAAACTGATCTGGATTTTAGGTTGAGAAAGTATGTTAGATTCAAGTTATAACTGATATTTCCGTTATTTGACTGTTAGTATTGTTAAATCTAAAATTGATTTTCTGTTTGGGACGAAATCAGAATGCTAGTTATGCTTAATATCATGAATTGAATTGAATTTCTTGTGATTATTAGAAGAAATTCTTGTTATTATGATATGTGTATGTGTATGATAATTTATGAATTTTACTCTGAAACTCTATTATGCTGCAATATACTATAGATTATTCATTTGAAGGAAGTTTGTAATTATGTATTTTTTGTTTGTTTGTTTAGGGGAGGAATATTCTTGAAACAGATCATCCAGAAGGTCCTTTTGGCACTAAGGTCAGTGTTCTAACTTGTTTCTGAGCTCACTTAGATTTGTGTTTGCTGCTGCTTTCCTCTGTGTTGGATTAGATCTTGCTAAAGTTGATTTTGACATGTACTTTGTAGCGGAATGATTTGTGTTTGATGACCTTTAAGTAGAAAAGTGATTTTTTGGCAAAACTAATCTTGCTAGAATGATATAACTGATTCTTGGCTTGGGATTTGGGACTAACTAGTAACTACTGTCAATCCACAATACATATATAACTTTAGGATTCAATGTTAAAACTGATTGTATGTTTTAGTGACTTGATTTGATGAACTGATGTGCCACTACTATTGTGGCTGCTGTTCATGCTACTACTTAGTAGTTTGTTTCTTAAATTTTCTTGCATCAACTTATATTGGGTCCTATTAATGTTTGTGCATCTCGTAAGGAAGTGTTGCTTATGTTGTAATTAGTTGTTGTTTTTATTTGGCGTAGAATAATTCAATTATTGAAATGTCTACTTTAAGTTTCGGTATCTGATATATATATATATATATATATATATATATATATATATATATATATATATATATATATATATATATATATATATATATATATATAGTCTGTGCTATTGTATGTACACTTCTTGCTCTTAAGTAGCCATTCAGTTTACATACTTTAAGTTTCTATCAGTATGTAAACTAAAAATCATGAAGCTGTGGAAGTTTCTTATGCATATTTAGTAAATGTAGCAGAAAGAGAAAGAAAATTTTATAAAAAACATGAAATCCTCCTTCTGGTATTTGTGTGTAACTGCTACTGAAGGTTACTTAAAAGGAAGCATTTGTTTGTTTCAAACACAGGGCTATTGATTTTATAAATCTGTTATGAATTTGTGTGACTCTGTTATGAATTTTATAAATCTAATTTTGTGTATTATTAAGTTGCATAGCATAGCTGCAGTGTGGTTATTGATTTCTTTTTGTTATTGATACAGCTCAATTCCCTCAAAGGAGACGAAGGAAAGCGACAACTGCATTTTATTTGTGTGTGACTCCATTTCTCTGTTTTAAGGTAACAATTTGTGTTCTTTTAGGCTTCACCATATAAATTTTAATACGTGGTAGTATATCTCATGGAATGTTTTGATTCATATGTATATGATTATATAATTCCGTTGCCGTCTAAAAATGAATTTTATAAATCAGTAATCATGTTAGTGCTTTTCTTACCTAATTAGTTGTATATTAGGTATATAATGTATATACAATAATTCTTGCAAAGATTCTGTCCCAGTAATTCCATTTATATACAATAATTCTGTCCCAGTAATTTTTTGGTTGCTCAGCACATGTTTTGGTACTGTTAGTGCATTTTTTTTATATGAATTCAGTTTTGAATGTGTTATGTGTTTTGAATGTGTTATGTGTTGTGTTTCAAATATATAGATTATCAAGCGATGGACAAAGAGTGGACTAAATTACCGTGGTTTAGTCAAGAGTACATCAACGGTGTTACTCGATTTTTAGACTTTGCCTTCACTAAAGGAAGTCCTCAAGGAGGTGAACTTCTATGCCCTTGTGCTAAGTGTAAAAATATATATTGGAAAACCAGGGATATTATTAGGGATCACCTAATAGCCAAAGGTTTTCTAGACGGTTATGGCGTTTGGGTGCACCATGGGGAGAAACTACAAAGGTCTATGGAAATTGGTGATGGGATGGAAGATCAAGATGGATCACATGATGACATTCCTGGCTTATTGCATGACATATATGGAGATAGGGCAGAAGCACACGGAGTTGATGAAGGTCCCAATGACGAGGCTAGAACGTTTTACAGTTTGATTAAAGAGGCGGAACAAGAACTGTACCCTGGATGCAAAGACTTCTCTTCGTTATCATTCACGATTCGACTCTACTTGTTGAAATGTCTCCACGGCTGGAGCAATACGTCATTCAATGCCCTATTAGAATTATTGAAAGAAGCAATGCCTGATTTGAACATTCCGGAATCATTTTACAAGACAAAAGCCATGATAAGTGGTTTAGGCCTTGATTATAAGAAGATAGATGCATGCCCAAATGATTGCATGCTATTATAAGAAGATTTCTTTAACATTGCTGACCCGTCAAACCTACAAGCTGAAAGTGGAGAAAATAGTGATGGTGATGGTGAATTAAATTGGGTTAGGGAAGACATACCTGCAACAATAGCTGAAACACCTTATGAAATGAATGAAGCTGAAAGTGATGAAGAGGATTTTGATTATGATGATACCCTATTTGATTTCATGGACTAATGTCAATCTATTTCATTTCTGGTGTAATACATTTCTTTTTTATTTTCCATTTGAACTTTTCATGTATTGGTTTTATGAGCTGTTTTCATTAGGAGAATGACAATATCATTAGAATTTCTGATGTAACTGATTGGATGTGTTGAATCTATTTCATTTCTGTTTTTGTAAATCCACTATGTGTTGAATCTATTTCATTTCTGTTTTTGTAAATCCACTATGTTTTGAATCATATGTAATTTATCTTCATGTCCAGTAATTTGTGAGTTATTGTTAACCGTTTGAATATTGCAAATTAGTGCTGATTGGTTAAACTTTGTTTCTTTTAATATTTTCCATGTTAACAGAAAATGAAGAAGGTTTCAAACTTGCAAAAGAAGATGGCTGCCGCACAAAAGGGTGAACAAGTTACCGCCAATTTTCGGTTGCCTCTATTTAGATCCAGTGCTGAATTGGCTAAGAAGTATGATATCAAATGCGAGATGGTAAATAATAATAACCGTGAAGGAACTAGTAAAGTGGGCATCCGACCTCCTTTTGTGCCTGCATCTAGGGAACTATTCAACTTATCTAAGTTTGAAACTGCTGCTTCAAAGATTGATAGTTCGGCCGATGTGTTTTATCCAACCAAAATGAGGACAAGGCAGACAACTCCCAGAAAAGTAGGGGCTGAATGTACTGATTCAAGGACCATGCAGCAAGTGAATCCCAAAACAGGGCCTGAAATTGCTTCAAGGACCATGCAGCAAGTGAATCCCAAAACAGGGCCTGAAATTGCTTCAAGGACCAGGCAGCAACTTGCTAAAAAAACAGGGCCTGAAATTGTTGATTCAAGGACCAGGCAGCAGCAAGGAAATGATAAGCAGAGTCCTTCAAGTGCAAGTGCAAAGCAGCCACAAGGAAGTGCAAAGCAGCAACAAGTTTCAAGTGCTAAACAAGTTTCAAGCAAGCAGCAACAAGTTTCAAGTGCTAAAAAAGTTCCAAGCGCTAAGCAACAAGTTTCAAGTGCTAAGCAACAAGCTTCGAGTGCGAATCAGAAACGTCCTTCAATTGCGTCTCAGCAACTTCCTTCAAGTGCAAAGCAGAATACTTCAACTGCAAAGCAGCAACCTAAGGAGAAACGGGTGGCTGACACTGCTGATTCAAGGTCAAACCAGAATCGTATGAAAAGGGCAATGATAGAAGTCGATGGAAATTCCGGGACAGGGCAAGGAAGTGGCTTGAAGAAGACAAAACGAAGCCCAATGTGTAAATCGACATCCATTGAAGAATTCCTCAAAGAAAATGGGGAAAATAGTGAAGAAGATGAATGTGAGAATCTTGAGGAAGAAGAAAATATGATGGGTGAAGAGGAAAACACTCAGCAAAATGGAAGTAAACAAACTGAAGGTACGTACTAAGCTTCGTGTCATGCATTATTCTTTATTATTGTTTCATTCAAATTTATATCCCATGCTAATTATATTTTATCTAACACAGGGGCAAGTAAGAAAAGGACACGTGGACCAACTAAATGTTTGAAAATCCATGCTAGAAAGAGTGCGGATCGTGAAGAGGTGGTCTTAGACGATGATGGAGAACCTATTGGACCCAATGATCGAACCGTGACAGATTTGAGTTGTTTCCTTGGCACTGTCGCAAGGAATTCAGACTTGTGTCCCTTAGTTTTTACTAACTTCAAAGCTTTGAAGAAAGCAAACAAGGACCGTATATGGGAATTTGTCACTGTAAGTGGGAATTTGTCACTGTGTGAATCTAAACATAAGTTGTGTTCCTTATTTACTTGTCACTAATTTCCTTTTTTGTTGTAGGATAAATTCATTATCCCTGAAAATGGACGTAGAGCGGTTTTCTCTCGCATTAATGATGCTTGGAGGCGTTTCAAGAAAGATCTCAAAAAGAGTTGTTTTTTAAAGTACACTACTATGAGTGAAAGATGGAAGCATCGTCCCCAGACCGTACCTGAAGTTCATTTCAAGCAATTGATATCCTATTGGAAGAACAATAACATCCAAGTAAGATAACAATTAGCAATTGATCAATGCTGTCCCTAATATTTAATTCTGTAATTTAACATTTGCTGTCCCTAATTTTGCTGTTTCTGAATGTAGAAAATTAGCAAAATCAATGCTGTGAACAGAGCTAAGCAAAAGTATATGCATCGGATGGGCCCAACAAACTTTGCGAGGATTCGTGCAAAACTGGTAGGGTGTTCATACATCCTTCAATTTACAATTATGTATTGGTTGAGTGATTCATTTTTTGATGTGTTTATTATCAACCAATGTAGCGTGCTAAGAAAGAGGACGGAAAGGAAGTTAGCCAGGCAGAGATGTTCATTGAGACTCGACAAAGTCGAAAAGGAAAACAGCCGGATGAGGAAACTTAAAGTGTAATTGTAAGCCAGGCAGATTATGCCTTTAATCTACATTTGCCTTTAATCATTTATTTTTATAATGTGAATATTTTCTAATGTGAATATTTTTTAATTAGTCTAAGCTTCAAGAATCAGTTCAGAATTCAACTGAATCTGAGACATTTAACTCCTTGTTTGGGAAAGAAAAATCCGGACGAGTTCGTTGCTATGGAAGAACAATAACACCTACCATGCTTAAGAGAAAAGAAGAAATTCTGGTTATTTAAAGGCAACATAATGATGAAGTGGCTGGCATGAAGAGGGAGATGGATGGTATGAAGGCGCTATTTAAGACAATGATGAAGCAACAAAACCCACATATGAGCGACGACGAGATCTGTAATTTGATGGCAAGTGCTATGGGCTGTTCCATTAGTTCTACTGCTGCTCCTGCTGATCCACATTCGTCTGCATCAACTCATATTCCGCATTGCGAACAGGTATACTCTAAACTACAAAAATTGCAGCATATGGCACTGTTTAGGGAACTGAATTATCAGGTGTTTTCTGAAATTGCATGGTTATCATGGATGAACAAGTGCATAGGGCACTGAATTAGAAACTGTATAGGGCACTTATTTGATGGCAAGTGTTTTCTGAAAGTGTATAGGGCACTGAATTAGAAACTGATCAATTATCAAGAATTAGAAACTGTATAGGGATCACATTAAGAAACTGAATTATCACTGAATTTCTGAAATTGTATGGTTATCATGGATGAACAAGTGCAGGGATCACATTAAGTGTTTACTCGAAATGTTGTTTCTGTGCTTTATTTTATAGGTCTAACAAAGTAGGGTGACAATGACAAAGTAGGTCTTTGGAGTGCATTTTTGGAGAATCTATTAAGATCTGTACTTGCTTGTTTAGCAAATCATATCTCTTAACTATATAGAAGTAAAGATAAGAATAGAACTCATATTTAAACTATTACATTTGGCTTAACTAGAATAAAAATGACCAAATGAAATGGAGTAAAAGTGGGTTCTAACTTAGGATATACTTACTGAATTCAAGCCCTTGCGCCTTGATGGACCAACTTGTTTAATTGATTATTTTATTTCAGTTTGTAAGAATTCTATATTTCCATTGATTGATAGAGATAATTCTTAAGTGAGTTCTTCTGTTTTATTTCAGTTTGTAAGAATTCTATATTTCCATTGATTTGATTCTGAAATATGTGTATGAAATAGGGAAACGATTCTGAAATAGGTGTATGCATGATTCTGGTGGTGATGGCCTAAAACTGTCTTTTGATTCATGATTCTCTTTTGATTCGATTCTGAAATAGATGTTATGTTTATTGTAGGGTGGAGAGGAAGCAGATTGTGATGAAGATATGGAAGAAGCTTGTGATGATCATGAAGATGTGGAAGGAGGTTATGCTGAAGATGTTGAAGAAGGTGGTTGTTCATAAGATGTGGAAGAAGAGCAAGGAGAAGATCAAGAAGAATAGTTGTTTTATGTTATCTAGCCCAGTTTTTAGAACTTTTTTTGGTTATTTTGGGATGACTCCATTTTGAGAGAAACTTGTGGTGGTACAACTTAAATAGTGTAGGGATCATGGATCAACTTAATATGGTTGTTTTGATTTTGAATTTGGGATGAAAAACTTAGTATCCAACTATTATTAGTGGATGAACTACTATTAATGTTAATTTTATTGTTAATTTAATATTGATATATATATATATATTTATACATATATTTATATATATATATATATATAAATATATATAAATATAAATATATATATATATATATATATATAAATATATATAAATATAAATATATATATATATATATATATATATAAATATAAATATATATATATATATATACATATATATATATATATATATATATATATATATATATTTATGTAATGATACAGAAATAAACCGTGGCAGATAAATGGTTTATAATGCATAACATGAAATAAACCGTGGCAAATAAATGGTTTAAAATGCATAACATATAACAACGGTTTTAAATAGGTGGTCATAACCAAACCGTGGCTATATCCTGAACCAATACTGCGTCGTAAACGTTAAAATGAAACCGTGGCTTTACCATAAAGCCACAGTTTTTAAGTCATGGCAAGATCAAACCGCGGCCTTAATCAAGCTACCTAAACCGTGGCCTAAAAATGCCACGGTTGTAAAAAAGGCGTGGTCTATACCAAAAAACCGTGGACTTTACTTTAGGCCACGGCCGTATACTCCACAGTTGGATTTCCGTGGCCAAACCGTGGCGTAAGCGTTACGCCACGGTTATTTTGCATATAGCCTCAGTTTTCTGGGCGTGGCAGGAGGCCTTTTTTCTTGTAGTGTCTGCTCTTATTTTCACATGCTCTATCAGCAGTTCTTGACACAACTTCTTTACCTCTTCGACCTTCTCTTCCTGAGGCAAGACCACTTCTTCTTCTGCAAGGATGAACCTTTTTCTTGTGACACCCTATTGAATTGTTGCTCCACTTACTATCTTAGAGGGCATTAAGACAGAAGAAGAAACAAATTTCTTTGCCTCCTTATGAGCATCCTTAAAGGTCACAACTTTCTTTTTCTAACTCTTCTTGAGATCTTCAGAAGTAGTAAGCTTTCTCTTTCTTGATGAATGGCACACAACTTTATCTTTATCTAAGATCTCCTTTAGAGTCACATTAGTTTCCTTTTTTAATTCTTAGAATGCTCCATAGTTACTCCTTGACTAACCTTCTGAATGATGAATGTAAAGTTATAAAAAAATGCACAACATACATAACTGACTAGGAGAGGGGCTAGAGGTTTTTTGACATTCTTCTTTATGGTGATGCTCATATTGTCTAGAATAGCTTCACACAATATATTTCCATGAGTTTCTCCCAGAACATTAGCAACATTTCTTATACTCAAATGCTGAACAAGTCGACATTAATAAAACAACTCAGAGTGAAGCGTAATATAGGGCTCATTTTTCTTATGATTCTTGATAGTTTCTTTGATTGATTCGCAAAGATGATTAAAAACAAATGCAGCCAAATTTATCTTCTCCCTATTAACCAAGAACCATAAAAAGTGCTTGTGATCCTGAGAAAATTGATATGTACTACCCTCCTAAGGAATCAGGCTACAAACTAAAATCTTCAAAATAAGTTTGTAGAGAACATGCATATACATCACTTTCTCATAGTCAACAGAGTTGTTTTTGATAAAAAGGGTGGACTTGATACACTCAACTTATTTGGTTCCATCCTTAGAGTTTAGAACAAACTTCTCTTCATTCTTCACACCATTGAGCTTAACAATGAAGTCATGAGAAATAGTTATTTCTGCATCCATTACAATAGACCTTATTTCAACCTTTCAAATCCCAAAAGTTGAAAGTTTTTTTACAAACTTGTGCATTCACCCAAAAATCTCTTACTAGAAAAGGATAACAAGCACCATTTAGAATATCAAAGAAGTTCTATCAACCTTGATGATCAAAGTGTTTCTTCATCTAAAACCCATTTACTTTGAATGATTCAAAATCCACACTTTGTTATATAACCAGTTTTAGTTTCTCTTGACAAATCTTCGTAGCTTTGTTCTTAACAAGAGAGCGAGTCCCATCATGGTGAGAAGATGATGATGAAGCCATAGTAATGGAATTAGGGATTCTAAAAGGGTGTTAATTTTTTTGGAGAATGTTAGTAAACTAAAAGTATAGGTTGTGAAGAGTGAGAATGTGTGAAATACTAATCACATAGTGTTTTGAGTGAAAAGCAATTTTTTTTTATAAAAAAGACTTAATGACTAAAGATGCGGGAAGCACTAATATTAAGAAAAATTCATCATTACCTGATGGTTTTTAGTCAACTGTTACAAACCATAAGTTAGAGGACGTTTCAGATATGAGACACATAAATGGACATGCGTTAGCGAAAAGAAGATGACCATTTTTTCCATTTATGTACTATCAAAGACACTTAGTCAAAGTCTAATTATCAGATTCTAAGATGCTCCAGATATTATTTATCAGAAGCTATTTTAGAGCTTCTGATCTTAGTGGCTTGTGATCATTCTCGGATTTTGAGCCAAAATTAAGAATTAAGCACTTTATCTTTCTCGGTTTGTAGTATTTTATTTAAAGCACACATCTTGTCTGGATTTGGGCTTCAAAATGCAGCAAGGAGACTGCTAAAAATCTTCACAAGATTCTCCACAAAAATAGGTCTCCAATCATTAGTTTCCTAAATATTCTCCATATTTAGAAACTATGAATACATCTTAAAAACAGATAAAATATATTATCCTCAAATATAGTGCCACACTGAATTGCATAATATTCTCCAAATATTTTGCATTTGTTGAATCTTAAACTGATCCAACTATTCAGCCCAAAAAGTCACAATGTCGAGTGACTCTGCATAGGACATCTTGTCCGACATGTTGCTTCAGTTGATACAACATCTCAACTCAACATGTTGCATCATAAAATAGGACTTCTTGCTCAACATATTGTTCCACTTATATTTTCTGCAAGGTAGAACATCCTATCTAACGTGTTGTTGTCTAATTTGTTTTACTAACATTAATGCCAATCATAAAATTTGAGAATTAACATTCCCTAACTGTCACACTCTCTCTGTTTCACACAGGCCAAATTCAAAAACTCATACTCTTCATCCTTCATTTATCTTTTTCCTTCCTCAACCTCCATCTTTCTCTATGCAACTTTCTCTGTAACACCCATATATAAATACATGCATCAAATCATATAAGTATACATGAATCCAAGTATTTGGTACTGAAATACCAATAAGTTCCTAGACAACACATTATACATATTAATGCCCAAATACTAAAGTTCTACACAATGGCATAATACATACAAGATGTTCAAAATAAAAAAAGCTAAGAACTAGATCAGACAATGATCTCAAAAGAACTCCACGACGGAAGCTTCGCCATATCCAAAATAAGAACAAGGAATAAGGAAATCAAACTTCTTTCTCCTTACCCTTCACGGAACCTGTAGTACCTGAAATCAATAATTAATGGGGTGAGATATAAAATCCCAGTGAGTTCCCTATCCTATGGATCCTCTCGGCTTTACAAGGTTCTAGCCTATCACTCTCAAATCAAGACAAGGAACTAGACCTTGAGTTCACACACTAACATTATATGGAATCATACTTAGAGTTCAACAACTCAACACAAGATTATTAATCGGAAACCAATACCAAGGCATCCCCATATTCCCGTCCCCTTCTACGTCTAGGAGGTGGCACGAGTCATGAATCCTTTGGAAAAAATCTTGACATACGAAATGGATTCGGACTCATGAGCCTTTCCCCATGAATCGTCACTTCACATGGCCCGTACACCATCACAAGTCTCTACCCGTAGGTTCCATTCGTACACAAAAGCGGGAATCAAACCTGCCAAGATTATGTGCCCTTCCGCACGGTGAATGCCTGTTAGCATTCAAAGGAAAAATAAAGAAATAAAGAAAATACTACGGTTCCGATTAATACATCAACAATGGTGATCGCTTCCGCAAACCACTAGGCCTGTTAGCCTTTCCTCATAAGATTCCAAACACGTATGTTCCATATAATGTCTCATCCTAGGTTTCTTTGTTAAGCTACACAACCTAACAATTCCTAGTTTTCCTCACTTATCCTTTATTCACATAATAATGAAGTTATTCAACCCTCTTGATATAAACATTTATAACAAGGTATACTAATCCACCTGCAATAGAACTCAGTACAATTATAGAATACACAAGTATCATACTAAAAGCATAACGTTCTCAAGAATTCGAACGAAAACCAATCCAAGTACTCAAGCAATTTCCCGATTCTCGATTAAATAATTCTCCCTTTGTTCCCAAAACCTATACTACTAGAAAGTACACGCTTCTAGCTTCCTATCACTTCGAACGGTGATTAAAACAGAGTTATGGTTCAAAGTTATGCTTGAAACAATTTCCATTAAGTTAAGAAAAATTGGTTAAGGAAGCTTCAGTTCGCGCCGCGCAACAACTAGGTCGCGCCGCGAACCCTATGGCAGAAGCAAACCACTATAATTTCTAACACTGTTCGCGCCGCTAACTAATCTACGCGCCGCGAACCCTCTGGCAGTAGCAAACTCTAAAGATTTCCAAACTATTCGCGCCGCGACACCCAGTACGCGCCGCGTGCTGAAGGCAGAAGCAGAACCCCTAAAACCTGCATAGTTCGCGCCGCGCAGCCCCGTTCGCGCCGCGAAGCGCGCGAGAACTCAGTTCTCAGCTCTGCCTCATACACAGATCCATGGTTCAAAAACCATCTAAATCCATTCACACTTGTTCCAGATCAGATTAAAGCATGGATACAAACTATAGTTGATCTATTCATGGATTATAATCACTTTGCTCATGAACATTGATGAATTTGTCCAAAACCTAGAATTTCCTCTATACAAAACCCTAAATCAAAACTTATGATTTCTCATCCATAATCAAAGTTATAAGTTTCTAACTAGAACCCACCTCGATTAAGAGTCGTTGATGTCGAAGATGAGTTGATTCGGCGGAGAAATGATCGAAATCCGAGCTTTCCTCTTTCTCTTTTGCTCCTCCTTCTCTCTACTCCTTCTCTCTAAAATCTTGTTTGTTTAAAGAATGAGAAAGAAATAGAAAGAAAAGGATATAAGAAAAATATCCTTTAAGTTAACACTACTAACTTAATGTCCAAAAGCATCTCTAACGTATCAATTGATAAAACCTCAGTGTCAGTTAATACATTAGAGCATTTAATTAATACGGGGTATTACATCCTCCCCCACTTAAATAGAAATTCGTCCTCGAATTTAAGAATTACCTGAAAAGGTGAGGGTAAGCATCCCGCATTTCCGATTCAAGTTCCCATGTAGCATCGCCCGGATGCGTCACATCCCACTGAACCTTGACAAGGGGAATCTCCTTGTTGCGTAACACTTTAGTCTCTCTTCCTACGATACGGCTCGGTAAGGGTTCAAAAGTCAAATTTGATTCTATCTCAATTGCATCTGGTAACACCGGCTGGAGAGGATCGGGAATAAACTTCCTCAGTTGAGACACGTGGAAAACATCATGCATTTCAGATAGAGAAGGTGGTAAGGCTAAACGGTAAGCTACTTCACCAATCCTCTCTAGAACCTCATACGGTCCCACGTATCTCGGACTTAACTTCCTTGACTTAAACGGTCCTTTCAACCTCAATCTCGGAGTAACTTTCAAAAATACATGGTCACCTTCCATAAACTCCAAAGGTCTCCTACGGTTATCCGCATAACTCTTCTGACGATCCTGTGCTTGTTTAACCTTCTCACGAATCATTCTAATCTTGTCCGTGGTCTCTTGAATAATTTCGGGTCCCAAAATTCTATCATCACCAATTTCTGACCAACACATCGGTGTTCTACATTTTCTCCCATATAATGCCTCATAAGGTGCCATACCGATACTCGCATGATAACTGTTATTGTAAGCAAATTCAATCAATGGTAAAAGCTCCTTCCAATTTCCTCTACTTTCAAGCACACAAGCTCTTAACATATCTTCCAAGGTTTGTATCGTTCGTTCCGTTTGACCATCCGTTTGAGGGTGGTTCGACGTGCTCAAACATAATTTAGATCCCATCGCTTGCTGAAAAGCTCTCCAAAACCTTGAAGTAAACTTTGGATCTCTATCCGACACAATACTAGAGGGTACACCGTGCAACTTCACAATCTCTGCGACAAACAACCGTGCAAGATGACTTGCCTTGTAAGTAGTCTTCACGGCTAAGAAATGTGCAGATTTCGTCAACCGATCTACAATCACCCAAATAGAATCATATCCACCTTGAGTACGAGGTAAACTAACCGCAAAATCCATTGAAATACTATCCCAATTCCATATTGGAATCTCTAGTGGTTGTAACAATCCACCCGGCCTTTGATGTTCAATCTTTACTTGTTGGCACACCGCACACTCTGATACGTACACTGCGACATCTCTTTTCATTCCGGACCACCAATAATCCCCTTTCAAATCTTGGTACATTTTTGAAGAACCCGGATGTATCGTGAAAGCACCCTTGTGAGCTTCATCCAAAATCCTTCTTTTCAATAACGCATCATCCGGAACACAAATCCTCCGATTAAACATAATCACCCCATCTGTAGCTCGAGTAAAACCTGGTTGAACCAACACCTCTTGTAACTCAGTATCAGACGCTTGTGCTTGTTGGATGTCGTTTCTCAAAGTAGAATTAACATTCAAGTTTCCCATCAATACTCCATTTTGGGTCCAAACAAATTGAAGGTTGAGATCTCGAAATTTCTCCAATAATGCATACTCTGACATCATCAATTCGGCCCTCTTTAACACCTTCCGACTCAAAGCATCCGCCACTTTATTTGCTTTGCCTGGATGATACTTCAAGTCAAAATCATAATCCTTTAAGTATTCCATCCACCGCCTCTGACGCATATTCAACTCCTTCTGGTCGAATAGGTACTTTAAACTCTTGTGGTCGCTGAACATTTCAAAATGAACTCCATACAAGTAATGACGCCACACTTTTAGGGTAAAAACAACCGCAGCCAATTCTAAATCATGAGTTGGATAATTCTCTTCGTGAACCTTTAACTGTCGAGATGTGTATGCTACCACCTGACCGTCCTGCATCAAAACCCCTCCTAATCCTTTCTTGGAAGCATCGCAAAATACTTCATAGGACTTATTTGGGTCAGGAACGATCAAAACAGGAGCAGTCGTCAATCTTTCCTTCAAGCCCATGAAACTCTGTTCACACCCCGAGTCCCAATCATAAGGACACTCCTTCCGAGTAAGTCTAGTCATTGGTAAAGCCAATTGAGAAAACCCTTTTATAAATCTTCTGTAGTAGCCGGCTAAGCCCAAGAAACTTCGGACTTCTGAGACATTGCTCGGTCTCTCCCAATTAATTACCGCTTCAATTTTTGTCGGGTCCACTGCCACACCTCCTTGAGATATAACATGACCAAGAAATCTTACTTCTGTCATCCAAAACTCACACTTACTTAGCTTAGCAAACAATTGATTTTCTTGCAGTACCGACAGAACAATCCTCAGGTGTTCTTCGTGCTCTTGTGGAGTACGAGAATAAATAAGAATGTCATCGATAAAGACTACCACAAATTGATCTAAGTAAGGCTGAAATAACCGATTCATATAATCCATGAAAACAGCTGGAGCATTCGTAACACCGAAAGGCATCACCAAGAATTCGTAATGACCATAACGGGTTCTAAATGCAGTCTTTGGAACATCTGAGCTCTTCACACGGATTTGGTGATAACCTGACCGCAAATCAATCTTCGAGAACACACAGGCTCCTTTCAATTGATCTAACAAGTCGTTTATCCTAGGCAAAGGGTATTTGTTCTTGATGGTGGCCTTATTCAACCGACGGTAATCAATACATAGTCTCATCCCACCATCCTTCTTCTTTACTAACAACACTGGAGCTCCCCACGGTGAGACACTAGGTCGCACAAAATGTTTAGCCATCAGTTCTTCCAATTGCCCCTTCAATTCTCTTAATTCAAGTGGTGCCATCCGATACGGAGAAACGGATATAGGAGCCGTTCCCGGTACCAGGTCAATAGAGAATTCCACTTCCCTTTCCGGAGGAAGAGAAGTGACATCCTCGGGAAAAACATCGGAAAATTCTCTAACGACAGCAATTTGTGAAACCTCTAACTTGTCACCCGTCTCCTTAGTGAGAACCAACAGAACAGACTTCTCTTTCTCAAACAAGAAATTAATCATACCTACCGTACCTTCTAGTATAGTAGTCAACACATCCTTCGGAGTAGCTTCTTCAGTTGGAATAATGATTAACTTCTCCTCACATCCAATGAACACCGAATTAGCAGAAAGCCAATCCATTCCCAATACAACGTCTACCTTCTTAAGTGGTAAGCAAACAAGATCAATCTGGAAATTCCTACCACCCACAGATAACACACAATTTTCACACACCAACGGTGTCTCTACCATCTCATCCATAGCAGTAGTAACCGCCATAGGAGGAAATAAAGGAGTAGCTTGCAACCCAAGTCGCTTCATACATTGTAATGACACAAAAGAGTGTGTTGCTCCACAATCAAATAGAACAAAACAAGAATGCCCATTAATGAAACACGTACCCGCAATCAAAGAGTTATCACCCTTGGTCTTCTTAGCATCCAAGGTATAAACTCTACCAGTACCCCTTCCTTGAACTTGATTCCTATTCTGAGGACAATTCCTAGCCATATGCCCTTCTTGATGACAATGGAAACACTTCGCCCCTTCAAAGGCACATCTTCCAAGGTGATTCTTACCACAACTACGACACACCGGAGGTGCACTAGACCGAGGACCTTGCACTTGCTTTCCTTTGAAAGCTTGTGGCCTAGGTCGAAATTGTTGGTTTGGCCTTCCTCTTTCATGTTGATTCTTCTTCTTCAAATCTTCCTCAGCTTGAACTTTCTTCAAACTAGTCTCGGCCACATAACATTGTCGCAACAACTCTGTATAAGTAGTGAACTCCCTCTGGGACACACTATGTGAGATATCAGCCCTTAAACCAAACAGAAACTGGTCCACCTTCCAACCCTCATCAGGAGCATACGCGGCCTGCCTAGAGTAAGCAGCCAAAATTTCAAACTTCTCAGCATAAGTAGCTACTGACATATTGTCCTGCCTTAACTGCTGGAACTCCAACTCCTTCTTAGTCCTCAGTGAACTAGGAAAGTATTTCTCCATAAAAGTGGTCTTGAAATTCTCCCATTCCTTAGGTACTCCCTGAGTAATCATCAAAGCAGAAGCACCCTTCCACCACCTCATAGCTGGACCTTTCAGCGAATGAGAAGCAACACTACCTTGTCCTCTTCACTACAATGCACGATCTCAAAGATTCCTTCTACATTGGCCACCCACTCATGCGCCTTTATAGGATCTAATCCACCATGAAACTCCGGAGGATTCATGCGAATGAAATCTCTATAAGTCCCACCTACAGCTTCGGGCACAACCACTGGAGCATTATGACCGCCATTCATCTGTTGCATCATCTGCAGCATGAACTGATTCTGCTGCTGTTGCATCTGTTGCATGAACTGGGGCCATGGAACATTCGCACCGCCATCCGGTGTATTCATTTGTGGAGGTCGTGTGGGGGGTCGACCACGAGTCCTGCGTCCGTCCGCCATGTTCCTGGAGGTTATCAAAATGGGATTAAGTTGATCAGGCTCAATGCCATAGTCATAACACAACAAAACTCATGGGAACACAACACATCTTGGACAGAAAGAAACACTTATAATATCTCATGGCTAGGTCGAGGATACGACCTGCTCTGATACCAACTGTAACACCCATATATAAATACATGCATCAAATCATATAAGTATACATGAATCCAAGTATTTGGTACTGAAATACCAATAAGTTCCTAGACAACACATTATACATATTAATGCCCAAATACTAAAGTTCTACACAATGGCATAATACATACAAGATGTTCAAAATAAAAAAAGCTAAGAACTAGATCAGACAATGATCTCAAAAGAACTCCACGACGGAAGCTTCGCCATATCCAAAATAAGAACAAGGAATAAGGAAATCAAACTTCTTTCTCCTTACCCTTCACGGAACCTGTAGTACCTGAAATCAATAATTAATGGGGTGAGATATAAAATCCCAGTGAGTTCCCTATCCTATGGATCCTCTCGGCTTTACAAGGTTCTAGCCTATCACTCTCAAATCAAGACAAGGAACTAGACCTTGAGTTCACACACTAACATTATATGGAATCATACTTAGAGTTCAACAACTCAACACAAGATTATTAATCGGAAACCAATACCAAGGCATCCCCATATTCCCGTCCCCTTCTACGTCTAGGAGGTGGCACGAGTCATGAATCCTTTGGAAAAAATCTTGACATACGAAATGGATTCGGACTCATGAGCCTTTCCCCATGAATCGTCACTTCACATGGCCCGTACACCATCACAAGTCTCTACCCGTAGGTTCCATTCGTACACAAAAGCGGGAATCAAACCTGCCAAGATTATGTGCCCTTCCGCACGGTGAATGCCTGTTAGCATTCAAAGGAAAAATAAAGAAATAAAGAAAATACTACGGTTCCGATTAATACATCAACAATGGTGATCGCTTCCGCAAACCACTAGGCCTGTTAGCCTTTCCTCATAAGATTCCAAACACGTATGTTCCATATAATGTCTCATCCTAGGTTTCTTTGTTAAGCTACACAACCTAACAATTCCTAGTTTTCCTCACTTATCCTTTATTCACATAATAATGAAGTTATTCAACCCTCTTGATATAAACATTTATAACAAGGTATACTAATCCACCTGCAATAGAACTCAGTACAATTATAGAATACACAAGTATCATACTAAAAGCATAACGTTCTCAAGAATTCGAACGAAAACCAATCCAAGTACTCAAGCAATTTCCCGATTCTCGATTAAATAATTCTCCCTTTGTTCCCAAAACCTATACTACTAGAAAGTACACGCTTCTAGCTTCCTATCACTTCGAACGGTGATTAAAACAGAGTTATGGTTCAAAGTTATGCTTGAAACAATTTCCATTAAGTTAAGAAAAATTGGTTAAGGAAGCTTCAGTTCGCGCCGCGCAACAACTAGGTCGCGCCGCGAACCCTATGGCAGAAGCAAACCACTATAATTTCTAACACTGTTCGCGCCGCTAACTAATCTACGCGCCGCGAACCCTCTGGCAGTAGCAAACTCTAAAGATTTCCAAACTATTCGCGCCGCGACACCCAGTACGCGCCGCGTGCTGAAGGCAGAAGCAGAACCCCTAAAACCTGCATAGTTCGCGCCGCGCAGCCCCGTTCGCGCCGCGAAGCGCGCGAGAACTCAGTTCTCAGCTCTGCCTCATACACAGATCCATGGTTCAAAAACCATCTAAATCCATTCACACTTGTTCCAGATCAGATTAAAGCATGGATACAAACTATAGTTGATCTATTCATGGATTATAATCACTTTGCTCATGAACATTGATGAATTTGTCCAAAACCTAGAATTTCCTCTATACAAAACCCTAAATCAAAACTTATGATTTCTCATCCATAATCAAAGTTATAAGTTTCTAACTAGAACCCACCTCGATTAAGAGTCGTTGATGTCGAAGATGAGTTGATTCGGCGGAGAAATGATCGAAATCCGAGCTTTCCTCTTTCTCTTTTGCTCCTCCTTCTCTCTACTCCTTCTCTCTAAAATCTTGTTTGTTTAAAGAATGAGAAAGAAATAGAAAGAAAAGGATATAAGAAAAATATCCTTTAAGTTAACACTACTAACTTAATGTCCAAAAGCATCTCTAACGTATCAATTGATAAAACCTCAGTGTCAGTTAATACATTAGAGCATTTAATTAATACGGGGTATTACATTCTCACTCTCTATACATCCTTCAACCTTCAACGTCACCTTCATCTCCATTTTTATCAAACTCAGACCTTCTTCTCCATACTCTCTCAATATCTCTATGAATCCACCACATCACCACTCAGTCATCACCTTAACATTCCCCTAACCTCTTAATCTCAAACATACAAAAACAAAATAACAACCACTCAAGAATCAGCAACAACACAAACACAAACACAAACTCAAAGAAAAGAGGGAGAAGAGAAGAAACTCAAAACAAGAAGGAGAAGAAAACATAGAGAAACAAAAAAGAAACTCAAACGTACCTGAGTTCTTCCACCGCACTGGAACCACGAGCATTGTGCAGCGGTGAAATTGGTGAGACTAAAGCCATGGGAAAGACTTAGCTCATTTTTTAAAACAGAGTCGCCACCGGGCTTTATTGTTTTCAAAAGGAATGGGAGAAAGAGCGAATAAAACCCACATAAGTTTTTAAAATTAAAACTAATAAACTTATCAGAGATTTGGGTAAGGGGGTTTGTTATACAAGGGGAAAGTTTTAAACACCCCTCATATTCATGGTACTCCATGGGAACCTCTTTGAAAATGTTATTGTTTTTGTTTGTACATCTTTTGAAAAGCATATGTGAACTTGTTTAAAATAGAGGGTGGGGATGGGAAAAGAAGTTTTTGAAATTGAGCTCGATAAGACATCGCATCTTAGGCCTACATACCCCTTTAACAATGGGGAAGTCAGAGCTTTTGTAGTTCCTATTAAAAGGAAAATAAAAGGGGGCCAAAGTGGAAAAAATCCTTTTGGGTGTGAGCTTTAAAATACTCACAAGTTTTTAAAAGAAGGTTAAGCACTAAAATACTTAACAAGTTTAAAAGGGTTAAGCTTTAACAATACTTAACAATTTTAAAATAAAAAGGGACCAAGCTTTAGCAATACAAGATCAATGGGTTAGGAGAAGTTTCATCAAGAATAATTCTTCTCTTAACACCAAGGTTTTAAAACAAAGAGTCCTAGCTTTAACAATACAAAGGTCAATGGACTAAGAGTAGTTTCACCGGGAATAATTCTCCTCTTAGTACCAAGTTTTTAAAAAACAAAAGGGTTTTGGTTGAGCTTTAATAATACAAAATCATAAGACAAGTGAAAAGCTTTAACAATACTTTAACAAAAAATAAAAGAGATTGGAAAAAAGTTTGAGTACCTTAACAATTTTAGTCAATAACATTCCCATTCCTTTGGATTTTCAACAAAATAACTTAAGCAATCAATCAATGGATACCTCAAGTGTGTGTGATAACATGTGTCACAAATGACAAACAAGTAAGTAATAATAATAATGAATGATAACAAGCAAGGATGTTTATAACTTTTGAATGGATTCATGCATGAATGAATGATGGATGATGAATGTGAAACTCATGCATGTAGGTTAGATAAACAAAGTATATACAAATGATAATACAATGGATAATGGGTACAAAACAAAATGATAAACATCAACAAATGTATGTACAGAGGATAATGGTTAAGATAAACGAATAAGTACAAAAGCATGGATTAAAATCAACAAGTATGAACAAGATAACAAGTTCAAGGATAACCAAGATCAACATGTTTTTGGATTAGGGTTTTACACCTAGGGTTTTTTGAATTAGGGTTGAAATTAGGGTTTGAAATTAGGGTTTTGAAGTAAACACCTAAACCTAATTAATTTTAATGATTAAATACCAAATCCTAAAGGAGGATTGGTCTAAGTGTACATGGGAAAGTCAATGACACTTAATCCTAACCCTAAACACATATGTACAAAAATATACTAAGTTACTTTGAAGAAATATTTAAAAGGAATTGATTTTTAGTTGATTTTTTATTACATAAAAGACATGTTTTTGATTAAATTTTAAATGAGATAAGATAAATATTTTTGGGGTTTTTGATTCATGACCCTAATATAGACAACATAAATAATCATAAAAAAAAAAGAACAAGTCAAAAAGGTTGATTTTTCTATTTGTTATGATTTTTCAAAGTTTAATAAAAAGTGAAATAAACTAGTTATAAAAAAGAAAGGTTTTGTTGCTACTAGCGCTTGAACCCACGCCTTTTAACCCTTTACTCAAGACAAATACCACTAGGCCAACGCACGTTTGGTGATAAAAGAATGAACCCAGTTCAAAATAACTCAAAACAAGTTAGAAAATTTTGAAAAATAAAAAAAATAAAAAGGTCTGGGGCAAGGGGGATTCGAACTCCAGACCATAGGCATGAGAGGACTAAAGGCGCGCTGGTTACCAAGTGTGCTATAACGATGTAGTCGTTAAACAAATACTTCTAAATCATTTTATTTTAAACAAGTTTTAAAACTGATGAATGGTGCCAAGTCCTTCATCTTCTTCCTCGTGACACAGCAACAACTTCAACCTCTATGGTTGATTCTGATTTTCTCAAAACTCAATCAAATTTAAAAATTTAAAACACTAAATTGCTTGAAATTTTGTCACGAATTCAACCAAATGATTAACAAAAATTAATACAAATTAAAACTCATGAATTTCGGTAAAAGGAGTATGAACCCTAAAAATCAATTTTGGAATGAAGGGTGACTTTGAGAATTTTTGTGTGTTTGATGCAATGAGAAATGCTCTCTATTTATAGGCCTAAATTAGGGTTTGTGGAGGGAAAAATCTCATATTTTAAAGTTCACATGTGATACTTGTACCTCTTTACTCGTTTGTGAAGAAATGAGAAAGTTATGGTTTCGATGGTGAAGTACAAGGATCAAGCATGCTTCCATGACTTTATTATGAATAATGGGAGCTTGCTTGTGGTGTTTGTAATGCTTTTGGTGTAGAAGAAACATGTTTAGAGGTTCAGTGCAAGAGTGGTTAGATTAAAGCTTCTTTTTCAAAATGGAAGTGTGAACTTTATACTTAAAATGGAATGATTCAATGGTTAATGCCTTAAGCACTTGGATCATAGCCCTAAAGAGTGTGTAATCTTCTGATTATGGCCTCGTTTTACGGTGGAAAAATAGTGCTGAACTGCTGTCTTCTAGATGCTAAAAAATTCATAAGTCTCACACCGTTTATCCGATTGAGTTGAATTTTTACTAGAGTTCCGTCTCGATGTCCCCGACATTTTGTATGTTGGGATTTAAGGCCAATTATGCACAAAAAATGTGTTTTTTGGCATGGCGCGGCAAGATTCAAAATTGCATAACTTCTTAAATTTTTATCCGATTGAGCCCATTCTGGAGGCATTCTTTCACAAATTTTGTTGGCTACGATTTATCTTCAGACCTCGAGTCCAAACGGTTCTCCGAAGACCTTCGTTTATGGTTTACACCACGTCACTGACTCAGAGATCTACAACATCGCTTTGAAGTACGAGTCCAGATTTTGCCCCGATCAATACCAGTTTTTGTGCGAAGATGTGTCATAGATTGGCAGAGTCACCTAACATAGTGCTGTTTGTTTTCATGTCGACCGCTGAATATTCAAAAATTCATATCTCCTTCTTTTTTATCCTATTGGGCTCATTTTTCGACACAAGGTTGTTATCAATGTCAGCTATGTTTTTGCATCTCGGCCCATTCCCAACTTTCGCACAGAGCCCCCTTCAAATTTTACTTGAACATTGTCAAACCCCAAAATTTGCCCATCTCATTTCACCTTTTAAATGCTCAAAGATCTCCAATTGCTCAAAGTCACCTATCTCCTAAACAAGTGCCTCTGAAGTAGGGTTTTGCTTTTCTCAAAGGAAAGTCAGGTTCTGATATCTCCAATGGACCTCATAACCTCTCATATACTTCAAAGGATCCTCATGCCAATTTGCAAGCTCTGATTCAAAAGATTGCTCAGTTAACTACTCAAATAATCAATAATCGACTAGTTGACCTAAAAGTCAAACTATGGTCAAATCACAGTCAAAACTTCTGATTTTTGGTCAACATCAACATTTTGATCATGATTCATCAAGAAAAGATCAGAAATCAACAAAACCTAAAGTTTCTAAATTAGGGTTTCATAGGAGAAAGTCAACTGAACTTTGACCAACCATAACTTTCACATGGAACATCAGAAATTTCCCATCCAAAGCTCATTTTGAAGGAAATTGAATTCTCTACAACTTTGTCTGTCACACGCCAAGTCCAAAAATGCTTCATTTGGAAGATATAAGCCAAAACATTACAGGTCCTTCTAGAAGATCGCAAAAAGTCATCTTTTTGCAAAGAAGTGTACATGAACATGGAAACTTCAATGAAGATGAAACCAAAAGGGGTGTTTAAAGGACTCTTTGAGCTTTCTAAAAAGTATGAGAACACCTTCATATGATTAAAAATGAGAGAGTTATAGCTTGCACAAGTTGGGCAATTTTGAGAAACTGCATGAAGTACAAAGTGAAAAAATTTGATTTTTTTGAACCCATGGGCCAAAGTTTTGGGCTTTAAATATGTTCATGAAGTATATAAAAGCCCACCACGCCATATTTTTATTTTTAACATTATTTATTTATTTTATTTTGAATTATATTCCTTTTAATTCAAAATTCAATGAAGAAATAGTGATAAATATAAAAGATATGGTATTGATAAATTTCTCAATCAAATATTGTGCAAATATTGACCTATAAATCATGAAAGATTGATTGAGAAATTATTGAACCAAATTTAAAGCCAAAATAGAAAGTTCCATCTAAATTTTCAATCAAAGATTTAAGCTCCAAATCACTTGATTTCTTTCTATTATAATTGACCTAATCTGGTGCCCTATATAAACAACCACTTCAGACCACTAGGACACGAAATAGGAGAGAAGAATCTAGGGTTCTTGCAAGGAGAAAATTCAAGAAAACAAGGCAAATTCGTATCCACTCTTCCAGCCATCTTCAAAGGGTTTCAATCGTCCCATTCATCTTCCCAGGTAATATAAGGCAGGTTTGGATCACTAACCATGCGTGAATACTCTTAGGAACTCTTATACCATGTTCATCACATTCACATGCATTCTTGATTCTTGTATCTCGCTACTTAGTGTGTTTAAACGAAATCTAACCATATGTACAAGTTCCTTATAATGATTAGAACAGGATTGAGCCATTGGAACGAAGCTTGGAGGTATGTAGCGGGAAACGCCATGGCTAGGGTTTGAAGGTTGCTTCCTTCGGAACTCATGCTTTCAGGCCGTCTTTGACCATATAAAAGTCCCCTTCGTGGTCGCAACGTGAGGATAAATCGATCTGGGCAATTATTTTGAATTGTTAATGTGCTATTTTGGGAATTTTTATGATTACAAGTTCGCTACTAAAACTGGGCATCAGATCCGTAGCAAAACTCTAGCTACGTCGTAGCAGAAAAAATAAATTAATACGTGCAGGTTTAATGATGAAGAAGAAGAAACACGTGTGGATGTTTGATTTGTTGGTCAGCCTTTCAACCCTTATCCGTGTAACGCCCGGAAAAATAATTATTTTCTTAATTTAGTCATTTGTGATGTTTATTGAAATTTTCGCGTTTTGGGACGATTTAGTCGGTATTAGTTCGGGATAGCGGATCGATATTTAATCGAAAATTTTAATATTTTTAGTATTAGAAATATTAATGAGTTAATATTTAGCGTTTTGAGAATTTTCCGAGTAACTAAGATTTGACCGAAAATCTGAGACATTGAGTTATTAGAGGATTTTATTATATGGTTATACTATTTTATTTAATTTTATTTGGTGTGTTAATTAATTAATTGATTGTTAGATAATATAATAATTAATTATATTAATTAATTTGGTGTATATATTTGTGTCTATTTAATTATTGGTGTTATTTAATTTAGTAACTAAAATAGAAATAATATGTAGTATATATTTTATTGGGCTTATTTAGAGATGTTAGGAGTAAATAGGGAGTGTTATAATTAGGCCCATATTGTGTAGTTGGTAAGAGTTAGGGAGTGAGATACCACATTTCTCTTTATTTCCTTTTCATTCTACACGGATAGAGAGAAAGAGAGAAGCTGAGAAAGAAAAAGAAGAAAGGAGAAAAAGAGAAAGGGGAAGAAAAGAGGAGCTAGGGTTTGAAGGAGAAATTGAAGAGGTAAGGGGGAGAATCCTTATTATTATGGTTTAGTATAATTGGGTCAATGGGTAACTATATGATTTAAGAATTGTGTTCTTCAATTTTTAGGTTTTGACATGTTTAGGTTGAAACTCCTACATCTCTATGGTTTTATGATAAACTAGTAGAAAACCCGTGCTATCGCACGGGTCTGGCGGGACTTCACATTACATATACCTAATTATGACTTAAAAAGTTCCTTTATATATATCAAACATATATATTTAACCAAAATGCAACTCAAACTTAGTCATGTTAATCCTAAAAACTTAATAGTTAACAACAAAAGTGCTAATAATACATCTAAACTTTTAGCTCTTTAAATAAAACAATAAAACATATAGATGGTACAATATTCAAATGCTATATTCTTAAATTATCAGAACCAATCAGTAACAAAGACTGCATCATATACCTGCATAGTAAAATGTATAAAATAAGATTTATATTTATCAAAACTTTGGAAAATAAATAAATAAAGTGTGTAACATATATAGATACAAAGAATGAGTAACATTAATATATTTATAACTTATAATCATTTATCAAATTTTAATTCATGTGTTAGGAATATCAAACATAATATAACTTATTATGTCGTTCATAAATATTCACGTAATTTCAATTATATACTCCCTCCGTTTTTTATTATAAGTCGTTTTGGAAAAAAAATTGTATTTTAATATAAGTCGCTTTACAATTCCAATGAATAATTAATGCTATTTTTCCTATTATATCCTTAAATATTTATTATTCTCTCTCCTTTCAATTATATAAATTTATCTTCCACATGTCATTAATGAAGGATAATTTTGTAAAAATCTTCATAATTTCTCATTTTCATACAACAATTATTATTTTTCTTAATCTGTGTGAAAAGTCTAAAACGACTTATAATAAAAAACGGAGGGAGTATTAATAAGATGTACCAACTTCATATTTATAATAAATCGTACAATTATTTTTATAACTTCAATTTTATAAAACAGTAACAAAAGAAATAGTTAAAAGATAGACATTAAAATGATCAATCAATAACTGGTATCTCATAGATACGTTCACATCTACCCGTCAATTATTTTTATAACTTCAATTTTATAAAATAGTAACAAAAGAAATAGTTAAAATGTAGACATTAAAATGATCTGTCAATAATTGTATCTCGTAGATACTTTCACATCTACCCGTCAATTCAGATGAGTTAAGAACCCAGTTGAATCCAAATGAGTTAATTCTAAAAAAATTTAAACCTATTTAAAATATTAGCCCACTTTCCCAAATATAAAAGGTATGACATCTCCCGTTAAATGCTTAAAAGTTTCTACATTTAATGCATATTATTATAATATAAAAAATATGAGTTATAAGTTTAAAAATATATAATTTTAATTAAGAAATTAAACATAGTTAGAGAATAAAATTTATCAAACCTATTTGAGATATTAGCTCATTTTTTCAAACCTACAATGTATGACAGCTCCCGTCAAAATGATCTGTCAATAACTGTATCTTATAGATACTTTAATATCTACCCGTCAATTCAGATGAGTTAAGAAACCCCAGTTGAATCCAAATGAGTTAATTCTAAAAAAAATTTAAACATGTTTAAGATATTAGCCCATTTTCCCAAATATAAAATGTATGACAGCTCCCGTCAAATGCTTAAAAGTTTCTACATTAACATATTATTATCATATAAAAAATATAATTTATAAGTTTAAAAAAATATAATTTTAATTAAGAAATTAAACATAGTTAGAGAATAAAATTTATTAAACCTATTTGAGATATTATCTCATTTTTTCAAACCTAAAATGTATGACATCTCCCGTCAAATGCTTAAAAATTTCTCTGTTTAATGTATTATTATAATAATTAAAATTAATTATCACAATTAATATATTTTATTTTTTACATTTTTATAAAGAGCCAAAACTTATTTTTGATGTGGTGATAAAACTTTATATTATGTGTACTAATTAAATAAAAGGATAATATATAATTGTAGAAATGTAAAAAGAATGACAATTTTCTATTTTTCATAATAAATTTATATATGTTTCTATCATAATTATCTCATGTTCTTTTATCACATACAAATATTTATAACACTTTTTAGTATAAATGATAATTTTATCATAGAAAAAACTAACATTTTTTAATAAATTGAAATTTTAATATAATTTATTATATTTTAATAGTAGTTTTAATTATAGTTAATGTATTACTAAATTTTAAAAAGAAAAACTTAAATAAAACTTTAGTAAATGACTAAAATATTTATTTTAGTAATAAAGTCTATGTACAAACATCATAAACATATTGATTTACATAAAAAAAATTAAATTAATCATGATTGGAATTTTACAATATTTTTTGTTGGATAATACTCTTTCTAATTAAATGTAAATTTACTATCAACATCTTTTACGATTAAACACAATAATTGGAAGATTTTAAAATTAAATTAATGTATTATTTAATTGTAAGATTTTAATTAGTAAACACAATATTTGAAAATATAAAAAATATTAAATACAATAGTTATGAAAGTGGACATATTAGACGTGATATCGTTTCATTCTTTTATTTATTTATTTATTTTAGAGATATCTTTCCATTAATTACAATAATTCAAATTTTATAATCAAACTTGATTTTCCATATTTTTAAGGAATCTATTTATTTTTACGCAAACTTTTCGATATACCATTCATCATCATATTCATAAATTCATAACCTAAACTAAGAAAACTTAGTTCAAAATAAAAACAATCCTTAAACAAAAAGAAAAAAAATAGAAGAATAATAATAATAATAATTTGCTTATGTTTTTATTAGAGTAATAATAATAAGGGTAATGCTAACGAGTGCCTCGGGGGCACTGGTTAAGAGATTAAAAAGGTAAGTAGAACATTGTTTAATAGATTAAAAAGATAAAATTTTTACCTAAAATATATGTATTCAATGCATTGAAATTATAAACAATTAATTTTACTAAAAAATATTATGTTTATTCAATGAATTGATCTAGAATAATTTCTTTATTTGGAATGCTTAACCAGTGCCCCTGGGGCACTCGTTAGCATGACCCTAATAATAATAATCTAACACGGTGAAAACGGAATTGAAATATAATAATTACTAATAGAGAGTAATAACTATTACATTATATAAGGAAGAATCATTACAAATTCCTCAGTATAGAAATAATGATTTATTAATGACAAACTTAATTGAAACGGTTTTTTTAGAATATCCTGGGAATTTCAACTTTTCTTCTTGAAAAGAGGAAGCGTGTATCACTCAACTTTCCAAATTCTATTTTAAAAATTTAAAACATGTTAAATATCATCCAACTTTTCAAATTCAATTTTAAAATGTATTTTTAATAGAAATATTTTAGGTATATTTACAAAAGAACAAAATAAATTAATCAAAAATGACTTTATAAGATTATTTTTTAGAAGAGCTTGATTCCCAACCATTTCATGATTTTATGCTTAAATGAAAGTCACCACTTGAAGCAAAATAGTCACTAAGACACAAAATATAATCTCCTGAAATTGAAAAATATGTTATAATCTGGACTGGTAAGGTGTGAGGCCCAAATGGTCATAAACAACCATAGTCATAAACAACAAAAATTCTAGGAACTTATAGAAGAAAACCAAGCCGCCATTTTTGGTCCAAGTAATAATTGAAAATAGATGAGATAAAAAATAAAAAAATAAAAAACTTTCTCTCTGCAAACCAAATACGATGCTCAACCTCTCTTATCTCTAAGAAATATTCATCTTTTCACATTCCCTCACAATTCAGTTCTTCCATGGCTATCGCATGAACAACAAAAGAAAACAACAACCAAATACCAAAACACGCAAACAGATAATATCCAAGCCCCAATCGGAATGCTCAACCCCAATCTCATTACATCTTATGAGGTTACATTAATCAATTACATAATATTAGCAAGAAAAACAAAATTCAATCATACAAAAAAGGCTAGCAAGCATAAACAGAAACAAAGAGTTCTCAAAGCCCTGGTTGTGTCGTTGCTCTGTGTATTGTAGTTTTGCAGTTTGAGGTGCGTTGCTGGTTGCTTGCATGTTGGCTTGAGTTTGTTTGTAGGTTCTGTACTGCTGGTTGTTTATAAGGTTATGGCTTAACCTTGCTCCTTTCAATTTTCGCCAGATTCCATTTGGTGGTGATGTTGGAACAATTTTTTTGACTGTGAAGTAAATATATAGTCATAATAATGGTGTGAATATTAGGGCTTATGGAAAACTGGTGGAATTTAATGGAGATAGGAAGTTGTGTGAATTTGAAAAGTGTTGTTTGGAATATAGAAGGGCAGGAGTAATTTTGGTTAGTGGAGGGCTTTGTGTTTTCAAAATCGTAAAATTCATCGTTTCAAATTATGGAATAATTCATGCATTTAATAGACCTATTAGGGTTTTGTAATCTGTATAAATAAATAAATAATTAATAACGTGTAGATTTGAATTTGAAGAAAAAAATAATCAATTAAGAAAAATAAAAAATCAACAAAAAAAATTAGAGACTGCCACATCAGCAGCAATAAATACCAAATCATTATTATTGTGTTATTTTGACAAAAGACTTTTATACCCGTGGAATAAGAAAAGTTTCAGTATATTTATCAGAGGGTTTTTATTGGAATTTCCAAGTACAATTACTTTTATAGATTAATAATAGATTGATGTTTTGCTTATTTTATTGGTATTAAATTTGTGTGATTTAATACATATAATTTGATACTGATATTTTTATGGTTGTCTTTGTATATATACAGCTCTGATATTAGAGATAAATATGCATTACAGTACCGACTTATTTCATTATATATGGTTTAGTTGGCTTCTTTAATACATACCTGCTGTAGCTTTACTTAAGAATTAAATGAGGAATGACAAAGTGACTGATACTATAGCAGCTATTGTTTTGTTAGATTGGATAGAACAATTTGATAGTTATACTAAATTGATATATACTGTAGCGGGAACCTTGAATTAGACTCAGGTAGTAGACCTTGTTTAGTACCCTATCATGTGGATCTATTTTGTGAGAGATACGTTAGTAGTTTGCAATATGGTATCCTCTCAAAAGACATGATATGCTGATATATAGTGGAGGAATACTACTAATTTGATAACATATGTCAGTCTAATGATACTATAGTGTCACTTATATATATTGTATATACTGTAGGGTGAACATATATATAATTCATATGTAGGTTATTAACATGTCAATGAGAATCTCAAATATAGTTTTATGATTATAATAATAATAATTTTGATAATATTAAAAATAATACTAATAATTATGTAGTATTATAGTATAATAATTTTGTAGAAGTTTTGGAACTAGAGATAAGTATCTAGATAATTTAGTTAACTAAAGTTATTTTTAATTCCGTTAGAGTTGTCGAGAGAGCTGTTAGAGTTGTCAATAGAGTTGCTAGAGTTGACAATAAGTTGTTAAAGTTGTTTTGAGTTATTAAGAGTCATACTTTTATTTATTTTGCGTAATTTTGACATGTTTAGAGTTGTTATTGTATGATGTCGGTGTTTGCTTTTCCGTTGAAACTTTAACAATTCATATCTTTTGAACCGTAACTCCGTTTGAGTCTCCGTTCGAAGCGTTAGAAAGCTAGCGTGATATTCTTTTCAATAAAAATGGTCTCGAACAATAGAATGCTAGAAGTGGAAATGGAATAGAAATAGAAGTTAATTAAATTAATATAGTTTGACATTAATTGGTTAATCTAATAATGAAGTCAATTGCGATGAGTCTATTTAATCAGATTATGTTTGGACTTGGATAACTTATTCGGTTTATCAGTAAATTACGGTATTTTGAGAATTGTCCGTAATTAGGTTTTTGCCTCGAATATTTATGTTGAGAATAATATATTGTCATGCCAATGATGTTGTTTTTGATAATGTGTATATATATATATATATATATATATATATATATATATATATATATATATATATATATATATATATATATATATATATATATATATATATATATATATATATGTGATAAATGTGAATTGACATGAGATAGTATGGATACTAGTGTTAATTGGATTTTGTGAATCGTAATTGATTAATTGGCCTTTTATATGTGAATGATATGTGTGTGTTGTGAATGTTGTGTACAATGGGTGGATAATTCATAGAGTTGAATTATTGAGATATGCGGAAAGTTAAGATGGTAGAGATGATCTTAATTGCATATATTTGTGATATTGTACATACATTCATATCATAGTGTGCCTTGAAACACAGGTGGATTTGCTTTGAAACACAAGCGGGCTTGGATTCTAGAGTGAATCGGAAGCCGTAAACTATATGTTTACAATTGGTGGACTTTGGTCTTGTCCGGATCGGAAGTGTGGCTTAGATTCTAGAGATATGAATCGGAGGCCGGTGAAACTTAGAATTTCACATTGGTACCACATGCATAGTGTCACATGTTTCATTGAGTCACATTAGAGTTATGTGATAGTTGACTATGTGCATTATGTTGTCATGATATGTGCATGATTGTGATAATTGATTATGTGCATTATGTTGTTGTAATAAGTGTAGGAGTGAACAATTGATTATGTGCATTGATGTCGTGATTCTATGTGTATGAGTTTGGTAATTGATTATGTACACTTGGTGATGTAGTGATATTTGTATTAGTTGATAATTGAGAATGGGTGATGTTTGAATACGTAATTGGTTAAATGCGGGAATATGTGATAATTATGGCTATGTGTATAATTGAGAATATAGTATTGAGATATTATACTCTTATACTTGGTGTATGCTTAATATATGTGAATTATGATTAGCATTAATTTTATGATTAGGCAAGTGTAATGCATTCCTATAATTGTTGATTTAACCATTGTATCTCATTATACTTTCTTCATAATGGTTCGTATTCTCACCCTTCTGTTTTAATGTTGCCCTCGTTTGGCGACATGCAGGTTCTGGAGTTTAGTAGCTCGTGTGTGATCTAGTCGGAGATTCTTCCGTGTTTGTTAGAGATAAGGTAGTGAGTCGATGCTCTGGTCATGTAACACTGGGTGGATTAGTCGTGTTGAACTCATGTTTCTATTTGGTTATGTATTATGTTTATGACTTGAGAACTTGTTATTTGGCTACTTGTTGTTTAAGAAGCTTTCAAGTTAAATATTCCGATTATGATTTATTTTATGTTGAGGTGATTATTGAGATATGATCATGGTATGGGACATGAATCATTTTATGAAATACATGAGTATTTTTGTATTTTCCACTGTTGGTGCATATTTTGGATGAATTATGATTATATGTCAGGTGTTATTTGAAATGACCAGGTGTATTGTATTTTATGGATAAATGCTGTCGGTTTTAAAAGCTTTTTAGTTTTTTTTTTGAAAACATCGATGTGACGCCCTTTTGAGTTATATGCATGCTTATTCTCTGATTATATGCTTATTATTTTATGGGGTAAAAAGGGGTGTTACAATCCGCGCGCGTGGTAGGACCCTATTCAGTGGTCAACGATTATGATTCTCCTCTCTCCCAATCTCATTGGTTTGCGCAGTAACATGGGCCCCGCGTTGAAGTTTGTTGACTGGCCCATCAATTCTTTTGTGTTTTCTATATAATCTGTATCATGTATATTATTGTTAACTAACATGATGTAGCACGCTTGGCATTGGATGAAGGCTATGGATTGGGGTCACCTGGGTTCGATCCCCATTAGTGACAATTCTTTTTTTCAGAATTATTCCAACGTGGATCCAGTGTTGCCCTTCAATGTACGCCCATAATACACCCCATCTCTTAGCCATGGGATTCAACGCAGGATTAGATCCAACGCCCAAGCACTGAAGGCTCACCATACACCCTCAAGGACTCTACCACACAGGAACAGAGCTAAGTCCTTCTCTTTTTTTTTTTAATTTTATTTTATCCTTTTTAATTTCTTTTAAATTACATAACTCTTTTCTCTATTTTATTTTCTTTTTCTTATTAAATTATTTTTCTAAAAATTTTATTTACTGAATAATGTAATTTTATAATTATTTACATTTTATCGGAAATTCGACTTTTTGTCATTTTATCAAAAATTATTTTAAGCAATAAAAGTCATTATTTTTGTCCATGTTTTTTTTAATTAATTAATTAGATTGAAAATTAATAATCAGTTTTAGGTTTGTTAACCTCGATTTATTTATAAACCTTAGAATTCTCTGATAGGTGTTTTCCATTAACGCATTTTTAAGCCTTATAAACCTTGTGGGTCACAACAAGTTTTCTTTTTAGGGTTTATACAATTAAGGTTTGTAGATCATTCATACATTAAATTTTCTTTTCCTTATGCAATTTTTTAGGGTTATCATCAGAATCCTGCGATTACGCGCCACGCCAATCAAAAAGCTAAGTTTTGATCCCTTTTTTTTTATTTAAATTATTTTTACCTTTTATTTTGATTTTTGCCTTATGATGTAAATTACTTTCAACTGTCAATGAATTACTCATACACTTACCGCTGTCATTTTTTTTCTCTCAGATGATCAGGGTCAATCAAAGGTTCGAGGAAAAGGTTCGAGGAAGATCAAGGCTGAAGACTGCAATTTAATTTTATGTTTTAATTTCCCCCATTCCCGCAGGTGTTTATTGTAATAGCGTAGGATTTTTATCTTTCCGCCTTTAATTTCCGTATGATTTTAACTGCGTGGTTAGTAATCTTAGGGAGTGCAAGCCTTTAACAGAAGTAGATAACTAATTACAAAGATAAATATCTGAATTAACCACCTGATTATGCCACACACGCACCTTTAGGGTAATCCCTCTGGTTGCCTTGTTGCCTTATATTGTTGCCTTATTGTTGCCTGTTGCCTCTAAACGTATTAATAGTCAAAGTCCCTCGATTCCGAGGATACCTAAAGCAATGTTGCCTGTCGCCTTCAGAGTTATTGAAACTCCCTCGATGTTGCCTTATAAGATGATTGTCCCAATTGTTAGGTATCCTCGCCTGTTGCCTAAAGGTTAAAATGACTATTCTATCCTTCCCTTAGACTACCTGCCCTCTTTATGGCATGGGACAGTCTTATGGCGAACGATTACTCTCGATGACCCGCACATCCAATTGAAAGGCTTCCTGCCCTCTTATGGCATGGATAGATCCTTTCGCCTGAAAAGCTAAAAGAACGAATTTTCAAACTTAGGGTAGTTGCTACTAATTGCTTGCTCTAATTCAAATTACTTTTTACACCTCTTTTTCAAATCAAATTCAAAAAGACTACGCTTATTTACAAGCTAAAGTTCTTTTTCGAAAATCTTTCCAAACAATTCAAACATTTCAAACAAAGTGAGCTAAGCAATTAAGAGCCCATGGATAACCATGGATACAAAGGATGCCTTACACCTTCCCTTTGTATAACTTACCCCCCGAACTCAAAATCTTTCAAAAGGTCTTTTTCTGTTCTTTTAGCCTTTCTATATTGGATAAAATAAAATTCGGTGGCGACTCTTGCTTAACCGTACATTTCGATATAAAAGTCAGTTCACCGTGTTACAGAACTGGCGACTCTGCTGGGGAATCTTTCTTATAAAAGAGGGGTTACCTTAAAAGTTTAGGAATCACTTAAATGTTTTCTATTGTTTGCTTTACTTGTTTTATTTTTCAGGGCTGTTTTGGGAAAATTGAAGGACGAATCCTATTCCCGGATTCAAGAACACTTAAGATTAGGAGCGGCATAGTCATGGAGACCCCCCTTGTGCATGCTTGGGGTTGGTCAAAATGAAGTTCGTGCTTGAGTTAGGCCTCCACTGGTTATTGTGTACCTCTTTTGCATGAGAGAGGTTTATGCATGTATCTTTGGGTGCATCGGAGCTCAAGGACCTTTAGTCA
Organism: Vicia villosa; assembly: GCF_029867415.1. NCBI lineage: Eukaryota > Viridiplantae > Streptophyta > Magnoliopsida > Fabales > Fabaceae > Vicia > Vicia villosa. The sequence continues at coordinate 14,929 of NW_026705832.1, read as the reverse complement.
CCTTTAACCCATCCTGACTTTTAGGAACGTAGTGGGAGGGCTATTCTTGGTGCATGCCAAGTTATGGTCGCTACCCGATACTACAGCTCAGATAGGTTTCTTCCTAAAGTATCATTGCGTGGTATGCATGTACCATGTTCGAAGGTGCTTTAGAGGGGGCTGACAATTCTGAGTCACTTGGAAGAACCCGTTGCTGAAATCTCCTTATCCATAGAAGTACCCTTGGGAAGGACACCTGATCAGACTCCATGCAAGCCTTAAGCCAAAAATTGTGTGACTTGTGTGACTTGTTTGTGTTTGCTACTAACCTTCGTTCTTTGCAGGTTTTGTTAAAAGGACGTGTTTGCCCTTACTATTTCACACTATGCCTAACAAACTTCATTCGCATAACATCATGACATCATGACATCACGAGCATAACATGACTTAACTAACCCTTTCAAGGATCTTAGGAATTTAGGGCGCACAATTTCAGGTGCCCTTATCAAAGATTGAATCCCTATCAACGGGCAAGAGGATTTATTTTCCTCTGGCCGCATACCTTCCAATTGAGAGACATAGTACCTATCAAGGGGCAAGAGGATTTATTTTCCTCTAGCCATGCATTTTTCAAATTCAGAAATATCTCAAATCAGAGGCGATGACCCACTCGATATGGTGAGCTTGATTCTCGAAGAAAGACGTGCAAAGACAAAATTCAGATTTCTTCAGACAAAGGCACGACCAAATCATTTTCTACATATTGCTATCTAAATGCCTAAAGATCCTTGAAAATATTGCATTTGCATTCATAACATCGCATAATAGGTTTCTCACAACAGGTATCTCATCCTCTCTTGTTGTTTACTTCAGCATAAATGGATTTCGAGCAATCAGTCAAACACCTCCAGGCTCGGAATACCCGATCCCAGACTTTGATTCTGAACTCACCCAAAGGGCAAGAAGAATTGAAGGCACTCCTATTCTTGGGGTACAATTACAATGCGAGATGCGCTTATTATTCGAACAATCCTGGTTATGGTGTAAAGGATGGTAGACCGTTGAAGCGTGCGATTAAAGATTTAATCATGACACTCAAATCAGAAAAGACCACGACAATGAAGTCACGAAAACTGAGTCACGACAACAAAGTCACGACAACTGAGTCACGATAATGGAATCACGATAACTGAGTCACGACAACAAAGTCACGACAACTGAGTCACGATAATGGAATCACGACAACTGAGTCACGATAATGGAATCACGACAACTGAGTCACGACAACAAAGTCACGACAACTGAGTCACGATAATGGAATCACGACAACTGAGTCACGACAACAGAATCATGACAACTGAGTCACGATAATGGAATTACGACAACAAAGTTACGACAACTAAGTCACGATAATGGAATCACGACAACTGAGTCACAACAATCAATTCACTCATATGATCCAGACGCTCAGGGCAATCGAGCCAACAAATTCTAACACCTACATTCCTGACTATAAAACCAATGCGAGGTGCGCGTATCATTCCAACAGTCCTGGACATTACACAAACAATTGCTGGAAATTAAAGAGTAAGATTCAAGATCTGATCGATGATGGGGAAATCAAATTCAACCCTCCTAAAAACTCCTATGGTGATCACCGCTCCTATGCCTAAGTCATGACAAGACTGATTGACGTCTAGACGGACGAACTTTTGGACCATTAGATCTACTTTCATTTGCAAGTTTCTTTTCTGTTTGTTTAAACATTTGACTCATGATAGACATTATCTGTTTTAATAATCATCATCAGTGCATTGCATATATTTGTCTTGAACAAATTATTTCGCTATCACTCATTTTAAATCATGTCTTTACTTTACATATGTTTTATGATATTCAACTCCTGCTGAGCTGTAAGCCTTTTAAAGGGAGGATGACGAAAACGATACCACAACCTCATACAATATGCTTTTGAGCGGACTATGCTGACGATGTACAGGTATTGTTTCAATTTCTAAACAGTGGAGATATAAGGATGTTAATCCCTCGTCAATCCCTTTGAGCCTAAGAAGTAGAAGTTTCTTTCTTGTACTAATTAAAACCCTTGATCATAACCTGGGGCAGGGTAGTTCTCAGTTAATTTGGCTGTGCATTCTATTTTAAGAGAATCATTCAGTACACCCTTCAACAAAGGTTTCAATCACAAGCGTTCATCCGCACACATCAAAGAAGTGTTGGAGATGTCAATCAAAAGCCAATGATGGTTCATCAATCATTAAGCAAGGCAGTCAATATCTTTCAAAAAAAATGAAAAAACATATATACAAAGAAAAGCCTGCTAAGTCAAAAATCAAAAAGAAGACTTAGGCAAAAATCAAGGCATCCCGCTGACTGTAAGCTCAAAATAGACAGTTCAAGCAAAAGTTAGGGATATCAAAAAAAAAATAAGTCAATAAATTCCTGAACAACACAATGTTGTGACTATCAAAAGGAAGAAGTGACTGTAATCTCAAAAGTTCTCTTTGCTTGTGAACCATCATCATTATCAAAGGTGCAAATCCAAAAGTCTCTTGGAACCTGAATCCATAAGTTGAATTAATTGAGCTTAGGACTGAAGATCATCACGAAGAGGGGTGCGTACAAATAAAACTTTGAGCCTTTATCTTTCGTTTCTTAAACCGTGAACCAAGCCACGTTACAACCCTTTGAAAGTCCTAATTGAAGCATGGTTAGTTCGAAAGCATACTGTCGCCAAAAAGGTATCTCGACTCCTTAAGGTTTACTAAAATGCTGAGTCGATATTTCGCTTCTACAAAAATAACATGTTTTTACAAATATCACGCTTTTACATCTCTTGTTTTAATGTTTTTTCAAAAACTCAAGACAAACGTATTGCATTGCATCTCATGAGTTCATTATTAAACAAATTTTGCTACATAATTTCAAATGTTAGCATCAGAATGAATTTGCATAGGGTATGGCTAATAACTTAAAGTTATCCCGACTAACACAGATTACTCCAAGAAGCAATGTCTACTACGTATACAAGGGGCATGACGCATTTCGCTCGATCAATCTGGGACAATCAAGTCAAGGTTCCAAGAATCTCTCAAGGATGCCAAAACAGTCAGGGGCATCTTCCTAAGTTTATGATTACTAGGGGCATGTCGCCCATAGTTCACATCTCATAAAGTCCTCGCGAGGCGAATCTTTCCAAAGTTCCTACTAACTGGGGCAAATCTATGCAAGTCCAGTTTGGCATCTTGATCAACATCCAGTGGCGTGTCCCAATCAAGTCCAGGAATGGTAGGTACTATAATACTGGGGGCAACGTTCAAGACATCCACGTCTTCCCACAAAGCTGATTTCACAAGATCATATCCCCACAGAGAAATTCTCAATAAGATATCTTCAAACATACTCGTCCCGATAAAGACATGACTCCCCAACAGAGTTTACATCTTCAACACTACTGGTTCTCCAAAACTTTGCTCTTCTCCAACATGGTGTATTAATATCTCTAATCCCCAATCAGGGTACATCAAGTTACTGATCGTCCCCAAGCAGAAATCATAAATCCCCAGCTGACCATCTCCAAAATAAGATCAACAACAGAAAGATCTGTCTTCTCAATCAAGATGTGTCAAATAGCATAAATCATAGTCATACGTCATAAATCATAAACATATGCATACAATTGCATACATGTTCATACATAATACATAATGCATCGCGACGAATGCGTACATAACATGCAAGGTTCTCATTTATTTTGAGAATCCCGTCACATAAACGCATTACATGCATCATGACATGACATAAAAAAAACTAACTTTGCCTTTTTCAGGTTACTGCTGCAGTCAAATAAACAACTTCAAAATCCTTCGGATCTGAGTCGATACCTTGGACGGTTCCTTAATGATCTACCTTCGGATCTAAGTCGATACCTTGGACGGTTCCTTAATGATCTACCTTCGGATCTAAGTCGATACCTTGGATGGTTCCTTAATGATCTACCTTTGGATCTAAGTCGATACCTTTGACGGTTCCTTAATGATCTACCTTCGGATCTAAGTCGATACCTTTGACGGTTCCTTAATGATCTACCTTCGGATCTAAGTCGATACCTTTGACGGTTCCTTAATGATCTACCTTCGGATCTAAGTCGATACCTTGGACGGTTCCTTAATGATCTACCTTTGGATCTAAGTCGATACCTTGGACGGTTCCTTAATGATCTACCTTCGGATCTAAGTCGATACCTTGGACGGTTCCTTAATGATCTACCTTTGGATCTAAGTCGATACCTTGGACGGTTCCTTAATGATCTACTTTCAGATTTAAAGTCGATACCTCAGACGGTTCCTTAAACAATCAACTTTTCAAAATATAAAGCGGTAACCTCGGACGGTTCCGTAACTATCAACTCTAACATACAAGCATTCTCTATCAGATATGGTCTAATGTATGACCCGTTCCTGTATTCTCAGTCAGGTATGGTCTAATGTATGACTCGTTCTGGCATTATCCTTCAGATATGGTTTAATGCATGACTCGTTCTGACGTCCTCTATCATATATGGTCTAATGTATGACCCGTTATGGTATTCTATTTACAAGATCTAATTCTATCATCACGAACGGTGTAGACACGATCAACTCTCCAAAGTCTAATTCAGTTACTACGAACAGTAATGACACAATCAACATTCAATAACTACTTCTCAAACACCTCAAGTTCAGATATAGTCTTACGTACGACTCATCCTAAAAAGTATAGTCTAGCGTATGATGTATTCTCAAAACTATCGAGCTGGATGGCATCTCCAAGCCCATCTCCGAAAAGCCCCTTCATCATCAGCAAGGGCAAATTTCTTGGTATTCTAGTGTTCACTCCTCTTCTACCTTCAGATTCCGACAGGCACACATACCAATCTACATCCTCAGGTATAAGAAGATTGAACAGGGGCAGCTGTGTCGCGGGCGAAAAATCGTTTTGTTCCTCTTTTTTGTGGATGAGACACCTGATGCCTTCTTTGGGCTCGAGTGCTCAAAAAATGATTTTTCTTTTGTACCGACCAAACTTTTTATTATTTCCAAAGGAGGAAAAGGAAAAAAGCTGCAATAACCTAAAAGTGGGGGGAGATCTTGGGTAAGAGGGTTGGTTATACGAAGGGAAGGTATTAGCACCCAACGTATCTGTAGTACTCTACAGGGTTCTTTATTGTTTTTTATTCTATGCTACGGTGAAGGTTCTGTTGTGAAATAGGTGGGACCTAAGGTGTTTGTTTGATTATGCTCGCAAAGATCATCGCGATCCTCTGCATACATATCCCTTAGAGGGAATCAGAGCATCTGTAGCTCGGGGTCTACGGGTGCTAAGGTTTGAATGGTTTTTTGTGTTTTGTTTTGCTCGCCAAGGATCGACCTTGTGCCTACGTATTCTCAAAGGGATGTTGAGAAAGTCAAAGCAATCGTAGTTCCCACTTATGCTAGTGGAAGAAAAGGAAAATAGACAAATGTCGTCTAAATGCTAGATGTATCTAATCTATATCATCACATACATCTGTTTGATTTTGTTTGAAAATATTTTCATTATAAGCCCGGGGCCATGCCACTTAGGGTGCTTATAATGATAAAGATGTTTTTGTTTAACCAGCCTTGTGGCAAAAGTTTCAATGAAGTCAGCCTTGTGACAAAAACTTTGATTAATCAGCCAGCCTTGTGGCAAAAGTTTCAATGAAGTCAGCCTTGTGACAAAAACTTTGATTAATCATCCAGTACGGTGGTAAAACAGTTTGATTGATTAGCCAGCCTTGTGGCAAAAAGTTTGATTGATTGATTGATTGTTTGTGATGATATAGAAGAGATACTCCTAGCATAGAGATGAAAAATGTCTAATCTCCTAGGGTATTTGATTTGGATATTGGGGATGCTTATAAGAAGCCCGTGGGTCCTTGTACGAAGCCCAAGAGGAGGCTATCCGAGGGTCCTTGCATTGTAAGCCCAAGAGGAGGCTATGGGAGGGACAATCCAGGGTCCTTGCATTGTAAGCCCAAGCGGAGGCTATGGGAGGGTCACTCGTTTGTACAAAGCCCAAGGGGAGGCATGGTATAGTTGGTTTGAGCTCTTAGAGCGATTTCACCGGGAAACCATACTCTATGTTCTAATCTAAACTAGTGGAGATTCTTTGCACGAAGCCCAATAGGAGGCTATGGGGAACCTAGTGTTGTACTAAGTTGAATAAGCATATAACACAATCACAAGTATGAACAAGTACAAACAAACATGAACAAGTACATGAACAAATATGAACAGTTATATGAACAGTTATATATGACAAAGTGTGTGTATATAATGGAGTTTATGAAGGAAATATACCTGTAAGCATGATCCATTTGTATACACAGGGCTCGGGACTCTTACTCGGGGAGAGGTCCACTTGAATTTATTCAAAGCTATGTAAACAGGTATTTACAAAGGGGCTTGGGACTTATACCTACATGGAGGCCCATGGTATTTTTGGGAAGATTTAAAGAAACCTTCATTTTTGGTTTGTTATTCAAAGTTAAAAACAAATTGATCGAGATATGTACAAAAGGCGTACAATGAAATACCTAATTTCATGTACTGGAATGGGTATGTACAAAAGGGCTTGGGACTTATACCTACGTGGAGGCCCGTGGTATATTTACAAAACATGGTTGATCGTTTTATTTACAGACGCGTCGTTTGTTGTTTTGAAAACAATTTGAAAAGTATTGTTTTGAAAGAGTTTTCTGTACAAAGAAAAACTGTATAAAAGGAGTGGGTCTTATACTCTCTAATATTCGAGAGGCCCCTGTTTTATTTTCATAAAACAGGGTGGATGGTTTTGAAAATGATTTGAAAATTGTTTGAAAAGATTTTATTTTGAAGAAGTTTTATTGTTTTGAAAAAAACTGTACAAAAGGAAAAGAAATGGGACTTACACTCTCTAATATTCGAGAGGCCCCACTTCGTTTTGAAAATCATTTGATCAATTAAAAAAAATTTAATCAAAAGTTTCAAAAAGAAATGGTTTATCGTTTTGAAAAGAATCGCGATCGCTCGTTTTAAAATGATTTGAATTTTGGAAGAAGTCAATTTAATCAAGATAAACAAAAGATTATCCTCAATTAACACTTAGATGATTAGGGTTTGCATCAAAAAATATTTACAAGTGATTAACTTTAAAAATCAAATGAAAAATAATATTTAAAAGTATTAAAATTACTTAAAAACAAGTCATTTTAAAACTATTAAAAAATGTATCAAATAAATATTTTTTGATGATTTTTTTTTGGTATTCATAAAATATGTATATCAAACAAAGAGTATGCAAAAAATGAAGTGAAAACAATGAGTTTTGATTGGTTAAATTAATTGGTGAAGTTGTGAAGAAAATGAAGAAAAATAGTGATAAAAAATTGGTTTTGTCTCCACTAGGGTTTGAACCCACGCCCTCTCTCTCACAACTCAAAACACTTGCCAACTGAACTGCGCGCGTAGCTTGTAATATACATGCTTCTATTGAATTATATTTTAAACTTAGCATTTGAAATTTCCAAACCAAAACTGGCGCCAAGAACACACCTTCAACTGATTTTCAAAAATCTTCAAAACTGTGTTGTTTTGATTAATCAAAGGGTCCATCTCACTCGGTTTTTCACGAGGAACATGATGATGACCTTTAATTTCATTTATTTTCACTCTAAGGGGGTCAATTTTCGCATGAACATGAAGAACCCTAAAACTGAATTTGATCGTGAAATCGTGTATGTGCAAGTTATGATGCAATTGATTGAGGGTTAATGATCCTCATGTGTGCAAAAATGAGATGGTATGTTCATATTTCATTTATGATGCGTGGAGAGTAGAGTTTGAAGTTCAAGTGCACTTACCTCAAAAACGGCCAAACTGAGAATTGGATATTGATCTGGAGGTATTACAGATGCTTTGTATCAATCTGAATAGCTTCTATGATGATTATGGAAGGTGTCTGGATGCTTGGAACCATCTGAATTCATCTGGGCATGGCTATGGTACCCGATCTGCATAAGCTTGGAGTGAGAATCGAATCTGATGATGGAGGTGTTTCAGGTCATGTATGATGATTGGTATAGCTCATATATGGTATATGGAATGTGTTTGGATGATTAACTTGGACAGAAATGAGCTTGTGTGGATTTTGGCATGATAAGGCCATGGTTATGCATATTTGAGAAGTGAGGTAGTGATTTTGAGCTTGAGGTGTTTTTGGGGTGTATGAGTGGTTCAAACAAGTTTCAAATGATGTTTATGAGTTGTGGGAAGCATCATTTTGCTCAGAACTTCAAAGGTTTAGAGGTTGAGCATTTTACCTCTTTGAAACTTAAGAAACTTGCAATTCAAGAAAGAAGAGAGAAAACCTATAATTGTGAGGTTTTGGTGTGAATTGAAGAGTGATTTGAACCTCTATTTATAGGCCAAAGTTTCTGAACTCAGAGCTTTGCAACTTGATCAAAGTTTGATGATTTGGCTTAAGAGATAAAAAGGAATCTTTTACATTTAATGCAAAATGGTTAAAGTGACCAAACCATGGTTAAAACTCAAGCTTCTTATCCCCTTCCATTCTGATCTCAAATCAGAGAAAATATCTTCAATTATTGCCTCTTTGCATCATTGCTTGGATTATAGGTCATGTAGTCTTGAAACTTAGTGAAAAATGGTGAAAATTCAAGTGAAAATGATCACTAAATGCATAATTCAAAACCATAGCTACACTCCATATTTTTTCATGCTCTTGGACATTTTGGAAAGCTCATGTTGCATACTTCAAAACCCTAGTTGAAAGTTTCTTCAAGACCTTTAAGGAAATGGGTGAAAAAGATCCATGAACTTTGAGAAAAATGAAGTTTTAAGTGAAGTTTTCAAAAAGTACCAACTTTGAAGCTCCATATCTCTTAAATGGTTGATCTTATGGAAAAAAATTATATGTGTCAAAGTTGTTTATTGGATCAAAATCTACAACTTTCATGTTGGAAGTTTTTTTCAGTTTGTAGGTGAAATTTTGAGAAATTCCCTTTCAAAGTTTGGAAAAAACCATGAAAAACACTTAGAAATTTTTCTAAGTATGAAAAGTCAAACTTTTGACTTTTTGATTTTTGATTGATTTTCCTTGATCAAATGACTTCTCATATCATATATTGATGATTCAAAACTTCAAAAGTCATGGTTGACCAAAATTCCCCAAAAGTCAATGGTGATCTTGTACAGTTGACTTTTTCAGACGAATCGCGTTTCTTGGAGATTTCAAATGAAACAGGCTAATCTCACCAAATGAATGGTATGAATGGATCACATTGAAGCATTAGAGGATATTGAGCCATGGTTTGAGTTGTAGCACCATGTCCTGATTAAAAAGTCAGTGGTTCAGTGAATTAGGTCAAAAACCCTAATTGTCGACCTGATGAAATTGATGACTGTGGATCTTGAATTGAGATGTAATTTCCATTGTATATTGTCATAGGGATTATTTGAAGATGATTGAAGCCTTTGATTGACTTCCTGGGGGTTTTTAGGGTTTCCCAAATGTGATCCCTGATTTCAGTCCCTGATAGTTCAAAACCCTGATCTGAGGATTTGTCTGATCAATCTTTGTGCAGAAGATGTTATGAGCCAATGGATTAAGTCAAAATGATGCACTTGGGGTCTTGATATCATGTCCCAAGCCATTAGGTCAAATTCTGAGCAAAAGTCAGGAGTGTGCTGTCTTCAGTCAAAACCCTAATTCAGTCGATTCAAAGCTGTTGAGTTTGTTGAAGTGAATCTCTGGGGACCAAATGTTGATTGTTGATGAAGATAGTTATTTTGAGATGAAGGGAGAACAAAACCCTAATTGATTGTTACTTGTACTGATGAGTGATTTCCTGATTAAACCCTGCTGAGTCACAAGTAGCAAACACAAGCTATGCAATTTGTTAGAGATGCAAATGATGCATATGCAAATGATATGAGGTGGTATCTTAGGTCAAAAATTGGGGTATGACAGATGCCCCTATTTAAGTTTCTTCAACCTGAGATATGAAGATTGAAAATCTTTATTTTGATAGGGTGGAAGAGACTTAAATATCAGAAGACGCAAATTTTGGACCTAAGATACCAAAATTGCGAATGATGCAAAGATATCTTTACCGAGGGATATCAAAACTGACTCCACTGGGGAAAAGAGATTGGGAAGGATGCCTCAATCTGTTTTAGGAAGAGAATCCGTTTTATCGGGAAAGCAAGTGTATGCTTCACCTGGGAATGATAGCTTACCTATCGACATTATCGACTATCAGCATGGGGATAGACTTGTTTAATAATGCGAAGGTGAAAGGTATGAAACTGTATTACCGACTATCAGCATGGTGATAGACTTGACAAGGTAAAAAGAGTTTCAAAGGTTCGGTTAATATTACCGACTATCAGCACGGTGATAGACATGTTAAATAATATAACCAGAACAAAAGGGTTACCGACTACCAGCCTTGTGATAGCGGTTCTGAAGACATGATCAATTATCAGCCGAGTGATAAAATGATCCTGGAGACTTTGCTAGGGAAATTACTGGTTATTCAGCCTCGTGAACAGTAATAAGGCCCTGATTGTCAAATGGTCTTCATGATTGATTTCCTAGAGAGGAAAAATATTTTGAAAGAGACATAAACTGCTCAGAAGATGAGGCTATTGCTTATTGTCTGTTTTTCACGACTCTGTTTGAGGAATCGGAATTTGAATCTTTGGTAAAGACAGGGTTCTAACCAAGAATGAATTGGAAAGAAATAGTCAAACAAGACTTTGCACCCATGAGGAATGAACTCAACTGGGGATCTCCTCCTTTGTTTTGAAAGGAGAAACTAAAGCAACCTTCTTCCACGAGGAATGATCTCAGTGGGGAACTGGAAAAAGAAGATGTTCTTTTCTGCTTATGGGTGACAACCTACTTGGAGAGATGACACGCCCATACTTGTTTCTTTTCTTCTTTTTTTTTTCTCTTCTTTCTTTTTTTTTTTTTTTTTTTTGAGGATAGATATATCCTAAACAAGTGATTTTAAAGCAGACATTGAAAAATGCATTAATGCATAAATGATGTAAATATGTATGAATGATGAATGTCATGAATGTAGCATGCATGCTGACGAAACTGACAGATAATGAAGTGTATACTGGAGAGGGACCGACGTCGCAATACAACCAGATACTTGGCAAATGTTTTTCAACACGGTGTAGATAGCACAGGTGATGAATGGTGCTGCATGTTTTAAACTTCTCTGGGGAAGATGAGCATCTTTTCTTATTGAGAGGGAAGAACTTCTTCATTGGTGATGGAAAATCTTCGTCACTGGGGATAAAAGACCTTCTTTACTGGGGATAGAAGAGCTTCTTCACTGGGGATAGAAGAGCTTTTCCTATCATAATCTTTGATTCATCCTATGGAGATAGCTGTTGATGTTCCTTCTGTTGTTCACAACTTAAAGGAAAATTTCGCTTTTATTTTGAAAAAGAAAAGTAAATTCATTTAAAACTTTTTTTCTTTTTTTTTTTTTTTCAAAAACGAATAACACAATTAAAGCGTCATTTTGCAAGCTAAAAGAAATTAGAGATTGCAAACAAATGGGCACAAGGCTCAAATTTATTTAATAGGATGGAAATCCGCTAAAGGCGTGATTCCATGGAGTATTTACAAAAGTTGGAAATGGTAATTATGCGGAAAAGGCTATATTGAAAGCAATAACCACTATCCCCTTAACAACTTTGAGTTCCAACTGTGTTTGTCGCTTCAGATTGATAATGATTTGATCGAAGATCCTTTGATGGAAAAAGACTCCTCAGGTGACGAAGTACAGACTGATGCAGTTACTTTGTCATAAATCCCTTATTTTTGCCTAGATTGCCCTTTCAGGTTTTCAATCTACCAGGATGAATTTTTTTTCTGTTTATTGTCTCTAATTTTTGCCTGGACCGCCCTTTCGGGTTTTCAGTCCACCGAGACGCTCATTTTTGCCTAAGTCGCCCTTTGCGGGTTTTCGACTTACCGAGCTGTTCTTTTGTATTTTTTAGACAAAGTATTTCTTGACTGCATCAGCATTCACAGGATATGGGAGTTCATCACCATCCATGGTTGCAAGAGTCATGGCGCCGCCAGAAAATGTTCTTTGGACAACATACGGGCCTTCGTAATTAGGAGACCATTTGCCCCTAGAATCTGGTTGAAAAGACGAGATCTTTTTAAGCACGAGGTCGCCTTCTCGAAATTCACGAGGTCGAACCTTTTTGTTGAAGGCTTGTTTCATCCTTGCTTGGTATAACTGTCCATGGCATAGAGCAGTCATACGTTTTTCTTCGATTAAGTTCAACTGATCGTATCTGTTTTGACACCATTCAGCCTCTGATAACTTAGTTTCCATGAGGACTCTCATTGATGGGATTTCAACTTCTACGGGGAGCACAGCTTCCATGCCGTATACTAGAGAAAAAGGAGTTGCCCCTGTTGAAGTACGCACTGAAGTACGGTACCCATGTAAAGCAAATGGCAGCATTTCATGCCAGTCTTTGTAAGTGACGACCATTTTCTGGACGATCTTCTTAATGTTCTTGTTAGCAGCTTCAACAGCGCCGTTCATTTTTGGCCTGTAAGGAGAAGAGTTATGATGCTCAATCTTGAATTCCTCACACAGTTCTTTCATCATTTTATTGTTCAAGTTTGAACCATTGTCAGTAATGATCTTGCTGGGAATACCATATCGGCAAATGATGTTATTCTTGATAAACCTCACAACCACTTGTCTTGTAACATTGGCGTAAGACGCTGCTTCGACCCATTTAGTGAAGTAATCAATTGCTACCAAGATGAAACGATGACCGTTTGAAGCTTTTGGTTCGATCATTCCAATCATGTCGATACCCCACATGGAAAAAGGCCACGGAGATGAAAGAACGTTGAGTAGAGTCGGTGGCACATGGATCTTATCTGCGTAGATCTGGAACTTGTGACATCTCTTCACGTGTTTATAACAGTCAGATTCCATTGTCAACCAATAGTATCCTGCTCTTAAGATCTTTTTGGACATTGCATGCCCATTTGAATGAGTTCCAAAGGACCCTTCATGCACTTCATGCATTAACATGTCTGCTTTGTGTCTATCCACGCATCTGAGCAAAACCATGTCGAAATTTCTTTTGTATAGCACATCTCCGTTCAGGAAGAAACTGCCAGAAAGTCTCCTTAAAGTTTTATTATCTTTGTTTGATGCCCCAAGTGGGTACTCTTGAGTTTGAAGGAAGCGTTTGATGTCGTGGAACCACGGTTTATCATCGATGACTGCTTCAGTTGCAAACACATAAGCGGGCCTTTCAAGGCGCGTGATCCTGACTTTAGGCACATCATTCCAGTGACTGACTTTGAACATGGAAGATAGAGTAGCCAAGGCGTTTGCCATTCGATTCTGATCTCGAGGTATATGATGCAATTCAACCTGGTTGAAGAAAGTCAACAGACGTCTTGCATAATCTCTGTAAGGAATCAAACCAGGGTGGTAAGTTTCCCACTTGTCTTTGATTTGGTTGATCACAAGGGCTGAATCTCCATATATGTCGAGGATCTTGATCCTTAAGTCAATGGCTTCTTCGAGACCCATGATACAAGCTTCATATTCTGCGATGTTGTTGGTACAATCAAATAGCAATCTGGCAGAGAACGGGATATGAGTACCCTTGGGAGTGATGATGATTGCCCCAATTCCATTGCCAAAAGCGTTTACTGCTCCGTCGAAAATTAGGCCCCATCTTGATCCAGGCTCAGGACCTTCTTCTGGTAACGGTTCGTCACAATCTTTCATCTTCAAGTACAAGACATCTTCATCAGGAAAGTCAAACTTGAGAGATTGATATTCATTAATTGGTTGATGCGCCAAGTGATCGGCGAGAATGCTTCCTTTGACCGCTTTTTGAGCACGGTATTCAACGTCATATTCAGATAACAGCATTTGCCATCGGGCAATCCTTCCTGTTAATGCAGGCTTTTCAAAGACGTACTTGATCGGATCCATTTTGGAGATTAACCAAGTAGTATTGTTGATCATGTATTGGCGGAGACGTTTTGAAGCCCAAGCCAAAGCACAACACGTTTTTTCGAGCATGGAGTAACGAGACTCACAGTCTGTGAATTTCTTACTCAAGTAATAGATGGCATGCTCCTTCTTACCGGTTTCATCTTGTTGTCCAAGCATACAACCCATGGATTCTTCTAACACAGTAAGGTACATGATTAATGGTCTTCCTTCAACTGGAGGAATCAATATTGGTGGTTCTAACAGGTACTCTTTGATACTGTCGAACGCTTTCTGGCAATCTTCAGTCCATACAACCCCTTGATCTTTGCGGAGAAGCTTGAAAATTGGCCCACATGTAGCAGTCATTTGAGAGATAAATCTGGAGATATAGTTCAATCGTCCGAGAAATCCTCTTACTTGCTTTTCAGTCTTTGGTGCAGGCATCTCTTGAATAGCTCTGACTTTGTCGGGATCTACTTCAATACCTCTTTGGCTGACAATGAAACCCAAGAGTTTTCCAGATCTAACCCCAAAAGTACATTTGTTAGGATTCAAGCGAAGCTGATATTTCCTTAGTCGTTGAAACAACTTCAAAAGGTATTCAATATGTTCTTCTTCTGTGCTGGACTTGGCTATCATGTCGTCCACATAAACTTCAATTTCTTTATGCATCATGTCATGAAAGAGAGTAGTCATTGCCCTTTGGTAAGTTGCGCCTGCATTCTTTAATCCAAACGGCATCACTTTGTAGCAAAAGGTACCCCATGGGGTGATGAAAGATGTCTTCTCCATGTCTTCGGGAGCCATCTTGATCTGATTATAACCGGAGAACCCGTCCATGAAGGAAAAGACATT